>NW_017259246.1:321099-322555 GCF_001594045.1 Atta colombica
TTCAGATTTATTTCATTTTTTTCTATCTAAAAATGCAAACAATAAATGCATTTACGCGCACACGATAATTACGATTCTAGATGCAATTGCAGCACACGGTGTATTAGTTGCACGTGATTACGCCACATCGTTACTCGCTCGAGTATCAAGCAAAATTCCATCCCTTACAACACACAATGTCTTGATGAAAATTTCTATATAGAAAATTATCAATTCCTATATTTTGTCTGACTTTTTTTATGTGACATGATAACAGTTGTATTTAATCTGTTAATTGCTTAAGAAAATAAAATTATCGATTATTCAAAATTAAATTTACTTTTTAGAGACATTTTATAACAACTTCTTGTTTTAAGAAAATTGTGTTTCCACCATTATATTATTTATATTAAAACATAATAAATATATACACAATAAGTTACAAAAATAATACATTTTTTATTTTATAGATCCTGATATGTATTTAATTATTTCTAATTATATCTAAATATTTGATCTTCAATATTTTATTTGTTTATTTATTTCTGATATATATATATGTATAAATTTACATAAAATATAATAACTCAGCAAATAAGTATGACACACATACAGTGGATTACGTTAAAAAATTACACTCGACAAGCACGTTCTCGCAAATCACAAGTTTCTGCAACTCACATTTGCACTGTTTAAGCATCACAAATTTTGCAAATTACAGAAATAAAATGTTTCACAATGTCAATTATTGCGTACAAGGACAGTAACTATGTTTTCACATATGTTGAATTCGCATTAATTTTTTATCTCGAACAGACGTGTTTAGTGAGATAGTCAGTAGAAAAAAAATTATGCAAAAATTGTCAACATAGGCATTTTTACCTGCTGCCTCCACACCTTCGCGGAGCGATAAAAAAAGAAAATATACCGACCCAATCATGTTGCACAGACGAACGTAACTCAGCGAGCATGACAGAGCGGCCAGCCTTGACTAAACGTTTCTCTAAGCCGATCGTTTCTCTTATAAGAGCAACGATTTCGTTTCTATCTATTCATCCCCACTCGTTCGTGCGGAAGTCAAAACGAAAGAGCGTCTGATTATTGTCTTTTTTTCAAGTTAATATTTTTCATTCTCGTTTTAAAGAAACTATTGCAGACAATTATATTATTTGAATTTTACAATTTTATCGAAAATTATTATGATTAACTTAAAAACGGAATATGATGTCTGCAATTAAGAAAAAAGATACTGTGACGAGTTTAAAAAATCGATTTTTTTACATTTTTATAATGCTTGGAGTTTTAAAAATATGTCTCTAAAATATTCATTGAAATTCGCAACAAAAATTATAATAAATATGTGATTTTCCCTTAAGCATATGTGAGAAATCTTGTAAAAAATGTATGTCAAATGCATCTGTTCCATATTATTTTCCATATTATAAATATAATAAATTACATAATAATATGATGACAA
>NW_017259246.1:322655-324294 GCF_001594045.1 Atta colombica
CATGTGAGCATTAATTTATTTTACTCGAATAAAAGTTGCATAATAAATACAAAAATTATTAAACAGGAGAAAAAAATCTCCATTTCAGTATGCGACAAATTACGAATCAAAATTTTTCTATTGGACTTTCTATTAGTTTGATGATAATAGCATTAGATTTTTTATACATTGAAATATTTACGTTCACTTAGAATCTGCAATGGACATTCCCCCGGATGAAAATAATTAAGAGATATCGATTAGATAAAGATAATGTCACAATTAAATTAAATTCAAGGAAGTATAGATTCAGGAACAAGGAATCATAATTAAATCATAATAATATCATCGTGATATTTGATACTTAAAAATTAATTCATAAGTGATGAATGAAGTCATGATGATGTTCTCATGATATTATAATAACTTCTATGTTCTACTTGAAGAAACTCTAATTATCCCAAGTATTCTAGATATTCAAACAATAATCTCTTTCAAAACAACTTTTTTTTAATTGCGCACAATCGTATTTGTATGATTGCAAATATCATACAATATAAGTTATATAATATTATTCTAGAAATAACATATGTCATACAATAATAAATAATATCTTTAATGAAATTATATCTAAATCTAACGCAATGAAATGTAAAATTAAAAAATTACGAATTTAAAAAGTTGTAATATAATTTAAAATAAAATAATAGTGCGTGTACCAAAAATTGAGTTACCATTGAGATCGATATTTCCATAGTACATCTAACGCTAAATGCATGTGTTTCTTATACATATATATTATGCGTAACACATTCATACCCAATCTGCAAACAATATTTTTAAAATGTTTTTTAAATATTTATTTACCATTTAATTATTTATTGCAAATAAAAATTTAGAGAATAGATATTTATTGTTTAAATATTTATTTCACATTAGTTATTTCTTTGAAATAATAACTATAAAAAATATATATTTATTTTACGTTAATTTGACATTTATTTTATATTAATTAATTAACGAGCACAGTACGTGGCTAGATGGACACTATTTTTCATAAGTTAATTGCAGATGGAATAAAAGGCACAACGATAAGAAATTTCTCACCTATTTTATAATAAAATGATACTGAAATGATATTTTGAAGGAAACCCAAAATCGAGCTCCAAAATGAAAATAAAGTATTTTAACAGTTCGCGCATCGTAAAAAAAACATTTTTTATTGTTTACGTCCCTAAATATTTAAAAAATGTTTATTTGATATTAAAAACACATTTTGTTAAACGTTTAAAAAAATGTTTATATAATGTTAAAATATTTTTTAATAAAAGAAGAGTTTTCATTCATTTTAACGTTTTTTTAAATGTTTTTTTAACATTGATAAAACTTTTTTTTAATATTTAAAAAATATTTCTTTATTGATTGGGTGTGCACAGAACATATTACATAACAGAATTTTGTCAATTCTCAAGAAATTATCCTCGCAGTTGGACAAATAGTCACAGTCCGAGAGAGGATCTCATATTTAATATCTCATTATAAATAAGATTCAGTTCGAATTATTATTAATTATTTTTTTAAATCTCATAATATTATCATCATATAATCTTAAATATGATTCTAAATATAATCTTAAATGTAATTTTAAATATTTTTTAAA
>NW_017259246.1:324319-325871 GCF_001594045.1 Atta colombica
ATTTATAATATAAATTATCTTAAATATGCTTTTTAAATATTTCTATACAATCACTAATTAAATCTTAAGTTAAAATCAGATTTAAAAAATACGTTAATAACAATGTGCGTTAAAGAGATTTGTTCTATTTTCGTTTTAAAGTCAAAAAATATGATAAGTCTTTTGCATATCGCTACAATGTAAGAAAGAATAATTTGACTTCAATGAATTGCATATTGAATTTTCCGAGTGGTTAGTACTTTGAAACTAAATTATACTTATATTTTTAATATAAAATGATATTTTTATCAATATACATTACATCGCAGAGATATCGCGTAGAATATAGCGTGTCAATCATATTTCGAATATTAACTATTATAAGACCTAATATAACATGCAACAATTAGCTCATTATAGTAACATGCTTGCCATGTCACGTACGGGCTGTCAGATATAATTAACTGACTAAGTATGTGCATTTTACGTATAATATAATATATACTTATATGTGCATGTTTTGATTTTATCTAATATGTATAATTTTTTCCACTACATATAATATAGTCAATAATATTATTATTATATGAATATTTAATGTAATGTTTTACTATCATGATTCACATACATAAAATGTATATCACATATAAAATCAAGTTACTTTTTATTTTATTACAAAATTTTTAAGTTTATAAAAAAGCGAAGTATATTATCATATATTAAAATCGAAAAAGAAAAATGAGTCGCTACAATCTTTATGATAATTTTATTTTAGTCTTCGTGATCTCAGAGTTACATCCAGATGAAATGATTGTTAAGACAATCAACGTAATCTATATCCTTGATGCAAATAAAAATCGGAGTGCGCTTATATATCTTGAAATGAGATGAAAATGACAAAAATAAGCAAAATTATTAAAATATTTATAATAATTTTTTTTATCAACGTCTAATGAAGTTGATTATTTTTGATTAATTTTCATTTCAAGATACATACACAATCAATTCAGAGAAACTGTCCATTGATAAAGCCTATAGGAAACGAGGAATTCTTCGCGATGTTTCATGAGGATTCGTTTCATGAGGATTTGTTTGTCCAATCCGAGACGGTACATTTCTAGGGAAATGCGTTGTCATGTTCGCGTCCGGAATGCTGAACTCCGAAACGAGTCGAATGATCGACTACTCGGAAAACGGTGGAGTCATTTTGAGTTTCCTGCAGGACGGTGAATATTTTAGACAGCCGAAACGATGTCGGCGAGATACGATAGAGCGATCACGGTTTTTTCACCAGATGGGCATCTGCTCCAGGTGGAATATGCTCAGGAAGCAGTCAAGAAAGGCTCGACGGCGGTATGTTGAACAGTTTAATTTTCCTAACCTCCCTTCCTCCTGAATTAAAGAGTCTTTCAAATACTTCATTGTTTCCTTTCGTTTATCCGTCGATTTCTAGTCTATCTGTTGTCATACACGAAGAATTTTAGTTATGATTGACCAACTTTATTCATCTACTTTGTACATGACTCTGCGAATCCTTTATTAGGTTAGGTTTTATATAATTATATATATATAT
>NW_017259246.1:325971-334467 GCF_001594045.1 Atta colombica
GTATACATATATATCTATGTTATATGTGTTTTTTATTATTTCTACATCTCAGTATTATCGTTCTTGGCATGTGATATTCATATTCTGATATTCTATTTTTAGGAACAAAACATTATTTATATCCATGTCATTTTTCTGATCATAAGAATTTAAAAATTCCAGCTGAAATTCTAAACAAAATGTTATTTATTCTTTAATAAATAAAATAAAATAAATTGAGTTCTTGAGATAACAAATAAATATGAATTAATGACAGACGATTGAAAGCAAAAATTCGACGCAGTTATTAAAGCATTATAGTTAACAAATATAATATATTTCATAAAGCCTTTACAAATAATAAGACAAAATTGAAAATTAAACTATTATGAAGAATCTTAACTTTCCGATCTGGTCTATTTTTAGATTAGATTGGAAACAGACAGAAAGTTAAGACCTTCATAATAGTTTAATTTCGTCTTATTATTTGTAAAGTCTTTATGAAATACATTTGTTAACTATAATACTCTAATAATTGCATTAAATTTTTGCTTTCAATTGCCTGTCATTAATTTAAATTTATTTATTTAGCTTTGTCTGATTATGTGTGCTTCTATTTTTTGTATGTGTAGGTTGGTGTACGCGGTGCAGATGTAGTAGTCTTGGGTGTTGAGAAGAAGTCTGTTGCTAAATTACAAGAGGAACGTACAGTGCGCAAAATATGTCTATTGGACGATCATGTAATTATGGCCTTTGCAGGTATAATAGAGGCTTAAAGATAAATATTGCTTTCGTATGTTGCAAATGAAATAATTGTTTTGAATTTACTTAATAGGTTTGACTGCTGACGCAAGAGTATTGATCAATCGTGCGCAAGTTGAATGTCAGAGTCATAAATTAACTGTAGAAGATCCCGTTACCTTGGAATATATTACAAGGTATATTGCAGGTACGATTAAAATTTACAAATTCTTGTAATAATGCACAACAGTTAATATTATACTAAGAAAAAATATGCAAAATTTCTATGCGATCGGATTACATCTTATGTTCTGTCAAGAGAGTATTTAAAGAGAAAGTATTTTAGCTTAAAATGCAATTCACTTTTTTCGCGTATTATCTTAATATATATATAGTTTTTTTTATATATATAGTTTTAATATATATATAGTTTTTTTTCTCTTACTCAATTTTTCAATCAATCTCATATAAAACTAAGCCATATTCAGAATTGAACTTGGGACCTGTTAACTACAAGTCAATTGCTTTTTATAATGAGCTACATATCACTCCAACAGAAAATTAAAATTGTTATTATTATTTACAGGCTTAAAACAGAAATATACACAAAGTAACGGCCGTAGACCTTTTGGAATATCCTGTCTCCTAGCTGGATTTGATTATGATGGTGTCCCACACCTTTATCAAACAGAGCCATCAGGGATATATTACGAATGGAAGGTATTTATGGATAAGATCGATTTTATGAATTTTTTACTGAATGTACTTGAATGTAATTATTTTTAATATTTAAAAATTTATATCAATCTGTCTTCCATAAAGGCAAACGCAACAGGTCGCAGTGCTAAAACTGTACACGAATTCTTAGAGAAGTATTATACCCCGGAAGAAGTATCGACAGAAAAAGGTTGTATAAAATTAGCTATCAGAGCGCTCCTTGAAGTAGTTCAATCTGGACAAAAAAATCTGGAAATAGCAGTAATGCGACGTGGACAGCCGTTAGAGGTATAATTGCAACTTGTATTTAACTATACATTTAATTCTACAAAATCAATTTAATCGAAGAAATCCATGTAAAACAAATTTACAGTAATAATATATATATAAAATTTTAGATGTTGGACACAGACACCATAGGTGAATATGTAACAGAAATCGAAAGAGAAAAGGAAGCAGAGGCGGAAAAGAAGAAACAGAAAAAGTGATGTCTCGTGTTCTATTATGCACTTTTACTATACTATTATTAATTAATTTTTCTTATAAAATAAATATATTGGAAAGAAATAGAGGAGGAAAACATACAAATGAAAAATGCGATAAGAAAAACTGAGACTTTTTTAATTCATACTATTTACTGTCACACAATTGTGTAAAACGTAAAAATACAAAACCATTCACTGCATGTTTTGAATTTTAAGGCTATAGGTTGATATTATATGAAGACAAAGATCACAATCTATTACAAGTTGCTTTTCAGCAATAAATAATTACATTTCATATCTATGTATATATCAGATTATCTTGTTAATGCTTTCACTTTATATGTAACTTGGTTTTTTAAGTGATAAATTATTTATTTTAATATAATACAAATATAAATTAACATTAATTGATAATACTAAATTTCAATAGATCTTTGCTATTCTAAATGCAATTTAACAAATAATACAAATAATTTAGTATATCTATTATCTTTTTTCAATGATTTGATATCAAAATATACTATTTTTATTCCGAGATGTATTCTGGTGACAGAGATCTTCCACGATGATTAAATACTTGAAAGGATGGTAGATTCCGCAGCGTCTCCCAAGATTTATTCTCCAAATCGACAACTGCCCGAATTTCTTTGAAATCGCCAGCAATGTACATAACGCCGTACATAACGATAAATAAACTGGCTATGCCTTGGATTAAAATCTAGTAACAGCAAAACATATCCTCTTAACATGTAATGTTCTAAGATCCTATCAGCTTGTTTGAATTCATAGAATATTTTATACAAAAATAAACTTTTAGCTTTCTATATGAGAAGTAAATATCATGAATTATAACTTACATCAATTGGCAAAGTAGTAAACTCTTGTTCAGTGATTCGTAAATAGGAACGATCTATAAAAAACAAGTTTCGGTTATTCATTTTGATTACACTATTCATTATCATCTCAGAAATTTGATTTGACTTATATCTTATTTTACTCCAAGTACAAAATACAAACAAAAACAAACAATATAATTTCATCATGATATTAAATCAGTTCTAACCTAAGAAAATAATAAACTGATAAAATAAAAGAATAATATGCAGATACTCACGTTGTGCCGCAGAATAAGCTGCATGTAATATAAACATAAATCCTACAAAAGTTATAAATTTATGTATAGCCGTAGCAGACATGATGAATATCACTGATGACGCATTGAAATTATACTTTTAATTCAACGACGCAACCGAAACAACAAGAGCGATAAAGCGATCAATGATTATTACTTCACGACTACGAACATCTGATGAAGCATTCCGAAAGATGCGCAATGGACAGTGACATGCCGATAGCATTTGATTGGTCGATATACAGTAAAATGCAATGCGTTGATTGGTCAAAATTCACCCCTCCTTGTTCCATCATGCGCAATGCTTCGCGATTCTGATTCCACCATACTACCTCTAGTCAGAAATGTCAGGATGGTTCACTCCAGTTTACTCCAGAAAAAAATCAGAGAATGGAGTGGAATAGAGAGGGCGTATCTCGCGCCCTATTTTTGACAAATCTCCGTTTAATAACATCTCTATATGCACAAACCGTGTATGTTGAACTATGCAGCCACAGATATTTTTAGGGGTAACACATTAACAATTGCCCAGTGAGAAATGATAATGATCACAACATCGATATCGATCCGATTGTTATTTCTCTGGATACAGCCATTGCACGGAATATAACAAAGAAAAAAATCACGAAGGCTATGAATATGTCAAGTTTCAAGCTTAAAATATTTATAATGTATATATAATACAAATATATAATTTTTCAAATAAAAAACTGAATAGCAAGAAATAAAATTACTCATCTTATATACTGAATTATTTATTACTTATATATTCTTACCATCAATCTTATTATTACAATTGTAATTTGCAAACCAATAAATTTTGTACGTATTCTGAGTTAATTATGATAATATAAGAGTTGAAAATATTTATTATAAACAATTCTTAAGAAACTTCTTATCGATTTATAATTAATTCACAATACTTAAATTTTAATCTTAAATTCCTTTTTCAACGAAATTATATTGAATGTGACATTTTATCAAAATTAATCTCTTACTGTCATGATTTAATTATTATTTATTGCCTTATACGTTAGATTGACAGTAATAGAATCGAATATTTAACACAGTACACAGATTAAAATTTAAATTTAAAATGATAAATTAAATGATTGTATGACAACATTATTGTTTTTCATGAAATAATACTAAAAATAATGATAAATCAATAATCAATAAATATGTAATTTATGAAAAACATATTTAATATTAAAAAGTGCCATTCTTCTTTATATCATAAAAATATTCATGTGTGTGTGTGTGTGTGTGTGTGTGTGTGTGTGTGTGTGTGTGTGTGTGTGTGTGTGTGTGTGTGTTATATATATATTTGTTTATTGGAAGAATACGTTTATTTGATCAAATGCTCTTGATTTTGTTATATCTAGTTAATATAATCATACGTATAAAAGAAGGATATTTGTGAGGTATTCAAGATAAAATTATTTATATTTATTTCATTATAAGTATTTTTATAATTACAAAACTTTAATTTGATATAATAGTAATTACTGATTTTATATAATTACTAATTATATTTTATATTTTAATCTATTACTTTAACAAACGATAACATTATGATGATCCGGAAAAAAATGTTTCATATACGAGTATGTAATTATATAGAATAGAATTTATTATTTCAGCATATTTACAGTCAAGATGGAGACTTGGTTTACATAAATTCTTAATTCATTCATACATCTATATCTCGTCTGTATCGCACATGTATATAATTATATTTAAAATATGTCCTTATATATAACATTTTTCAAAAGTGATAACTAAAATGGAAAGTTGATATGATTGCAACGTATATAAAAAATTCATTTTAAGTATATATATATATATATATATATTGTATAAATATATACAAATGTATGCGCATGTAATACGCAAAAATTCATAGACACATATCTATGACTAATTATATTCTGCATGTAAATATTTTTATACTGTTGTCAATAATATATTAATAATTTATTTGTTATAAAAATGATATTATATAATGAAGTATATAATTATATAATATTGTCATATGTATTACTGTGTAATACAAGTTTTCTTTGACATTACTATAATTATACACTATTTTATCAAAATAGTGTATTATATTATTTTACGTTATATTATTTTAAGCGCTTTATAACAAAATATTGATTTGTCAGTTGTGTGTTGTTCTTTCGCAACCATCTCATACTGATAATGAAACATTTCACATCAAGAATGAATTTAACTGCAAGTACAAAACTTTAACTCAAATCAATTATATTATTATACAAATTAATTATATTTACATTTGCGTCATATAATAATTGATACATGCTATAGAGAATGAATTAAATGCTATTCTATTGGCGAATATTATACTGTTATCACATTCTTGTGAATGTTAGTCCTAATGTAAAGAAGAAATGAGGCTCGTTAATTATCAACGTCAAGTTCCTAGACTGTATATTACATTTAAATATAAATGTAATAGACATTTAGAAAGTCGAAATTCCGGCAATGTATTTTTTAGGGATAAATGTTATAATTTAAAT
The DNA here is from genome assembly GCF_001594045.1 of Atta colombica. Classification (NCBI taxonomy): domain Eukaryota; kingdom Metazoa; phylum Arthropoda; class Insecta; order Hymenoptera; family Formicidae; genus Atta; species Atta colombica. The sequence goes on from NW_017259246.1 coordinate 331,566, forward strand.
GTCTTCTCAATTTCGAGATATATCCGAATCAACCATTACTAGATTACTAGTAGTCCTCTCTACATTCAGGAAAGCAATAGTAAAATTCATATAATACTACTGGCATTTCTGATGTCTGTCTTATTACGATTAGAGCTATTTCAAATATAGGTTGCAATGGCTCCGCTGCGTATACGTAGGGAGTTGTACAAATGTTTCCGCAATAGATGCAATTATTGATTTTATTTTTACTTATATGTTCATTCAATTTATCCCATTGAAAAATTATATATTTATCTCTGTGAAAATACTGATTTTGTTTATTACATAAATTATCAAATAGGAACTGTGATATATCATATTTTTGCTAAAATTACATTATAGTACACAACAAGTCAAAAAAAGCAATGTACCTGCAATATTGCTGTAGTACTTTTGCTGCAAACTGAATAAGGCTTGGGAAAATTATCTTATTAATCCAATTTGAGCGACTGGCTACTAATGGATTCATTGAAATATCTATAGTTTGCAGTCGCAAATTAATAATCCCTGCTGGCAGATACATTAACATGTTATGCGACAAATCCAAAATACTAAGATTTCGAACCTTTTCAATGCCCTGTGGTAAACGTCTCAACATGTTGTGACTCATTTTTAATTCTACTAAGGCATTCAAACTCCAAATATATTCTGATATTTCGAACAGCTGTAAATTAATAATATTCATGATATCCGTGCTATTAATGAACTATTAATTGTTACTTATGACAACACCGTTTTAATTAGTGATTGTCGTGATATCTTATAATGATTTACCGAATTATTACTTATATCTAGAAAACGTAAAGTTTTCTTAATTTGTGCTTCTTTTAGCCATATCCATCCAGAATATCGACTCAAACAATTATGTGATAAATTAAGCCGTCGAAGACAATGTAAAGCGCCCAATTTTCTCGGTAATACATCAATTTTATTATTTGGTATATTGACTTCTGTTAAAATTAACCAGCTTGTAGTGTTATTCAAGCTCATGAACAGTGGAGTGATATAAAACTTTAAAAATAATAAATATATTTTTGTCAAATCTTGTAAACATTGTTTCTTAATTGGCATATCTTTAAAAATTGCACAGCTTTTTCTCTTATATTTAACCTATATTGAAAATGATTATTTAAATTAGATTTGTGATTGTTAAAGTCATTATGCTACAAGTTTAAATAATTATACTTAATATTATATAACTCTAATAATCTCATGGAATTTTTCAAGTGAAATGATTAATAAAAAATAAAAATATTTTTTATTAATACATATTATACCAATTATTCACCATTGTTCACAAAGATGTAAGTCTTATATTATAATTATATATTATTAAGAATCAGATAAATTTTCTAATTCAGGTTGCTAAAAAAAAAATAATATACGTAGCTGATAATATGCAAAATTTAAAGATCTTTGTCGTGAATATATAATTTGTCCAAGATTTCTGTAAAAAATCATAAAAGTTATTTGGGCTAAAACGATTTGATATATGTAAAAGACGTATGAATTTTCGTGATTTAGGCTTAATAAACACTTACAAATTATTACGTCCAATGTATCTCACGTTCTATTTGGGAAATAAAATATTTAAACATTTAGATAAAGGAAGGTTTGCTGCACATTGTCTTGTTTTTATCATTCACTTGCTTGTTTTATTGCTGCTTTTGTAGAAAAAGCACTTTAGTACTTCATAGATTTGTAATTCCTAATTTATAATGCGGTCCTAATTTATTGCGGTTTTCTTTTTAATTTTAAATTAGTTAAGATGATGTTCTGACACGAGCCTCGAGATAACTGTCATATTTGGTTATTACTTGTTGTTTTATACAATATTAAAGTGACACTAACACAAATGTGAAACAGTATAATGTAAAGGTCGATTTTAAACTAAAGATTATAACTGAAATTAAAATAATAACGCGCTCGTTACATTTATTTTTCAAAAATTCGGTTTTTTGAGACTTATAAATTGTGTTAGCCAATTTTCAAAATTTATGTAAATATATATAGTTAAATTTATGTTCAAGTAATAAATAGATATTTAAAAGATACATTATAAGTTACTTATTAGAGTATTAAAATCTAAAAATATACATTATAGAAACTAACTTAGAAATTATAGAAACTAAAAAGAAACAAATTATATTTAATAGGGCTCTCATTATATTTAATAAGGCTCTCAAAAAATAATAATATTTTAATATTAATAAACGAACAATGAGAGCATTAATACAACGAAATTTAGAGTATATATAATATATATAGAGTATATATAATATATACAATACATATAATATATTCTCAATAATTTTACATTACGTATCTATACAAACTTCTTGAACGTTTCGGTTTCCTTCAAATCATCGTTAGCAATGCCTTTGTAATATTCACAGTCTGCAGATATTGGAATTGTTTCTAGAATGTTAGATAGAATGTTAATTAGAAGATAGACATACTCAATTAGGAAGTAGAGGTTCATCCTTTGTCTAACATAAGAAACTATTTGCAACATTTGCGCACTATAATATTGCAAAGATTTTGTATGATAAATTATATGGCATTGTTGATGATAATTCGAAGGAAACTGAAACGTTCCAGAAGTTTGTATAGAGATGTAATGTAAAATTATTGAATATACTGTGTGTATTGCGCTCCAAGTACCGTGCTGTATTAATGTTCTCATTGCCCGCTCTTATTGCCCGTTGTTAATATTTTATTATAGAAATTATTCAATACATACAATTGTAGCGAGACGTATTGATTTGATTGAAAACATAAATATTTACAATATATAAAAAATACTAATAAAAATATAGAGTTTTAAATATTTTAAAGCATTATATATGGAAATATTTTATTTCAATATATATAATAATAT
>NW_017259246.1:334671-337385 GCF_001594045.1 Atta colombica
GTGTAGAAGCTGTTATTTTAATAAATATATGATTATTTTATAAATTATTTTAAAGGATGATTAAATAGTACACTTGTTAAATGATTAAATATAAAATTTATATATTGAGTATACATGTATTACACTAATACATGAAATAAATTGTAATGTAGAATTGTCATAATAATGAAAATAGTGAAATCGCAATACCTAAATACTGAATCAAATATATCCAATATTTTGTTATGATTGTCAAGATTAGTACTTATCTGTTAACAATAAATAAATAAAAAACATTAAAATACCTGCATGCAAGGGAAAATTATTGCATATTATTAGTATATATATTATGAAACAGATTCTGTAGTGAATCATATAATTACGTGTATTGATGTATTGGAAATTTAAACGCTATTCCGGTAATACAATACCGGTTCGCGTAAATCTGGATCTACAATAGGTATTTTAAGCCTTAAGCCGTAAAAAATTGATCAATTAGTCGAATGCGAAGAGAATATTTGATTGTGATTCGTCTATTTCTTATGGCTTAAGGCTTAAAAATCTATTGTAGATCAGGACTAAAGGAGAACGGCAATGTCTTATACCATGTCTTAGCACCGAGACAGTACCGTGCGGTTATCTTTTTTTAATATTCGGTGAACAACAAGGAAAATATATATTAAAATATATAAAATAATATATTATGCGCACCATGCATGAAACAGAACGTACTTCGTGTCTCCAGATCATATATAAAACATCGCTGCACATGTTAATCTTCCTGATTTTCAAATTCCTTTGATTTTGTATACAATGCGTGATGTAATTTACAACAAGATAGACAATAGTACATTTCAAATTTTACATCGTTTTTTCTGTCATTTTGTATCGTTCTTCCAAATATTGCATTGAAGACTTTATTAATATATGTGTTTGCGTACACCTTTTTACACCATTTATCGAACCAGATTCTATTATTACAAATGATGCATATTTTCACTGTATCTAAATGTACGACTAATGTATATGGTATTGAATTTACATCGTATACTATGCTATAAAAGATACAATTATTATTATTTTGTGTCTTATGAGATATCTTATATTTCTATATTATAGTCCATATTCAGAATGCGTTTACAACGTAGCTAGCGAGCTAACATATATTTTACATTACGCATATTATAGAATTTCAGAAATAAAAGTGCGTTTTTATCGGTAAAAGTGCGTCCTGAATATGAACCTATAGATTTTATTCTTCTTCAATTATTTTAATGATAGGATCTTTAATCAATTTAGAGAATAAATTTTTTCTTAAGACAAAAAATCGAAAGAAATTGCTATAGTTATAACAATTTTTTAGATTGCATGCTTTTGTAATTATAGTTTTAAATTAGAAATTTATTAAAATGTAAAATTAGCTGACGAACCTGGTTTTATGATCTTTGAATCATTAACTTTGTTCGCGCATATTTTTTTTAACTCGTTTAAATTAAAAAATTCGCGACCATTAAACGAAACCAACAGTTTTGTCAAGAAAAAATATTTTGAAATCGAAAAAAATTAATAAAAATAGCGTAAATGAAAATAATAAATAAAAGTAACAGCAACAAACCTATGATTTAGCAATATATTCGATGACAATTCAATGAGACTTGGTATCACATTATATTCACCTACAGTGTAATGAAGATCGGTGGATAAAAATGGATTCATTGAAATATCTAAGGTACGTAGGCATCGATTTACAAAAAACAAGGTTGGTGGTAAATACAACAACCAGTTATATGAGACGTCCAAAATTTCAAGATTTTTAAGATTTATAATGCGTTTTGGTAAACGTTGCAACATGTTGTGAGAAATCTTTAATTCTCGTAAAGTACGTAACTTATCGATATATACTGGTAATTCTTTTAACTATAAATGATAAATGATTAATGATGATATTGGTTGATTATAAAATATTTTGTTATGCTTAATGGAATCTTTTTTTTTCAGTGATACCTTTTAATTATAAAGTGACTTACTAAATTATAACTTATATTTAGGAATATCAAACTCTTTTGGATGGCAAATTGTTCTATCCATAGCCATTTATATTGACCTCGAATTCCAAGACGATTGTATGATAGATCAAGCCATTGAATACAGGGCAGAGTACCAAAATTCTTTGGTAAATTGGTGATTTTATTGTTTGATAAATTTATATGTGTTAAATTTTGAAAGTTTGTTGTTGTTAATTTTTCAAGAAAATAAGTCATAATTTTTTAAATAATAAAGGTTTTGTCAATAATATAAAATCTTTCAAAATGTTTTAGATGCCTTTTCTTGATTAATTTGTCTTGAAATTCACTTAAGAAAAACTATTTTAATTTAAATCTGAAAAAGATGTAGATATGTATATTATGTGAAAAATATTGTAATATGATTAATATATTTAAATGTATAATATGATTTAGCTCGTAAAGATTTTCAAGTAAATAATTTTTAATTTTTTTATTATCATGCGTTATAATATTCTTATTTTTGATAGGATTATATCAGTCTTATTGCGACTATACTAATAAATAAATATTTTGAAGATTTTGGAATTGTTAATGATGAAATTTTAAAATGTAAAAGATATTTGTTCCATTTATTTTTTAAAAAAAGAAAAACTATGCAATTCTGTAAAGACTGTAAAAAATATATTAAATTATATATAATTAATTCATTTAAATTTAAGAAATTTAATA
>NW_017259246.1:337485-352815 GCF_001594045.1 Atta colombica
AAGATTTTCAGTCAATTGATATATGCTTTTCTATCTGTATCTGTGTATCAAGGAGGTCAAAATTATGATCGTATTATCAATCTCGACATTACTGTCAAATCTTACTGTTGTTCAATCTTTAATTGTTACACTAATACTGTCTGTCAATATATTTACATAATTCTGTATCAAACTTAGCTAAGACAAAAAAAAATAACATTTAAAGAACGGAAAAATATACACAAAGTGCGCAGTACATCATCTTTGCACATATTTTTCGACAAAAATTACTTTAAAATTAACAAATTGTTATTAATAAAATTGTTAAGTGATTATTATTATAATTAACACCAATAATTGTAAGTCGTTTTTAAAATAAGAAAATTAGATACATCAACAAAAATTCAGAAAAAAAGAAACGGAAACAAAACAAAATGTAGAAAATAAAACAGATTTTTATGTTTAATATTAATATTAATGTTTAATTTTTAGATTTTATTTTTACTTATATTAATTTTAATATAATTATAATTAATTATCAGTTTAATTTTATTTGTATTTGCTATATATTTTTGTTTTTGTAATTACATCGAAGAAGATTCATAAATATAAATTATAATATAAAGAGTATAAACAATACCGACTGACGACGTACATTTCTCGAGCGTTGATATAAATATATTTATAATACGAACCGGTACGAACGCATGTTACATCATGATGAAGAAAACAAGATGTACTAGAATCCCTATAGGATTCTACAGGAATAACCAATCAAATTTTAATCTCAAATTGACCTTCCTACTGCGCATCCTCGGTACACCTTAGAATCCTTATAATCCTTATAATAGAGTTTTGACACAGCTGAAGCGATTGCTGATTGGTTTTACCATTAACAGTCAACTGACGCTATCATTAACTAACCAATGGCAAGATAATTCTGGAAGGAAGCTCTTATTGGCTATTACTAATTAAGTAAGCTATAATTGTCGATAAAATGAGTGCATTCAGCGGACTCAATAGTTAAGTGAGCACTCGCTGTTATTGGTGTATTCTTTTAGATTATCCAATCAGAATTTTAGATCTAGAAGAATACACCAATAACAACAAGCGCTCACTCAACTGTTGAGTGCGCTGAATGCGCCCAATGTTTAGAGAATCTCGCAACAAGTATAGAAGAAACTGTGTATCCCACAATATATTCTTAGAAGCCCATTAAATTAACGGATCTTGAAAAATTTCTAACTTACCTCCATATTTAAAATATAACTTAATTAAATTATTGTTTTCAACTTAAGTTTAGTTTTCATATAACTCTACATTAACAAAATTAAATATCCGTAAACCAAATATCAAATGTGGACAAATGTACAGAAATGCATCACTACATTTTTTATTATCATGCATTATAATGTTAAATTTTATTTTTGATAAGATTATATCAATCTTACTGCGATTATATTAATAAATAAATATCTTGCTCTGTTCCTTTTATTGTACAATAAAAGGAACAAAGAACAGAAAATACAGAATAAAAATTTCTAACTATCAGAAATTATGTATTGTGGAATACACAGTTTTTGATAGATTGAAATCTTATTCTCTATTCTCTGTTCCGTTTTTTTTTATTGTGCAGAGCCCTTAACTATTCCAATATGCCAGCGCTATTATACGCAGGAAAGTGCAGAGGCCAAAATTTGATTGGTTATTTCCAGTATTGCTATCGCCATTATGCGCAATGGTAAATTTATATTCTTATATCATGCGTCACACGTGGTACGTGATGCATTCTGTGCATTTATCCACATTTGATATTTGGTTTACGGATTATGTGATATTTAATTTTGTTAATGTGGAATTATATGAAAACTAAACTTAAGTTGAAAACGATAATTTAAATTACATTTTAAATATGGGGGTAAATTAGAAATTTTTCAATATCTATTAATTTAATGGACAATTCGTATTTAACCTAAAAAGGAAAGTATTAATAAAGCTATTTTTTGGACAGTCAGAATCACTTCAAATTATGCTATTTTATTCTTCTCGATGGAACTCACAACCCATTAGAATCGTTTGTTGTCCAAACAATTAGATGCTGAGAATGAGGATGACTCTTACATCGCAGATTTATATGCGATATCACGCATAGCTACAGTATGCTTCATTTCACCTTTGTTATTAATGAATCACTATCATCATACTTTCTCAAAAACTACTTATATACTACTACTATATATAATGCATAAAATATGTCAAAGTAGTTATTTTATCCTTTTGAAATCACATTGAAATCGAGTTAATCAGTACCTTTTATTTTGACCAAGTATATAAGCAATAATGTTGCTTACATATAAAAAATTGAACAATGAAATTGTAGTTTAAAGTTGATTTGGAGAATTCAGAACATTAGAAAATGTGACACACTGTAGCTATGTTCTAAATACCTAATTCCTTGGATAACAACACAGTTTTAATAGATTGTGAGTTTCATCAAGAAGTATAAAATAGCACAGCTTGAAGTGATTCTGATGTGATCCTTAAAAAAACAACTTGACATCTTTCCTTTTATTTTATTTTCACGAATACGAAATTTAGATTTAAATTTTTTTAAGTGTATGATATATTTTTAGTGTATTTTTTATTCAAGAATATTATATAATTATTTATTATTGTGTGTGTGTATATATATATATATAAAATTAAACATAAACTAAATAACTGTATATTTAATTTGATTAATTTGGTTAATTTTGTATATACAATGTTTTATAATATTAAGAGTCGTAATATTAATATCATTATTTTACAGAAACTAAAAAAGCCGAAAATCAGTAAAATTAAAAGAAACAATCAGATAAAGACAAAACTTTCAAAGCAAGGAAAACTTAAAACTCGACATAAACCACCAAAGAAACAACCTCAGAAATCAGCACGACCTTGTCCAAATAAACCAGAAGAAGAAGAGAGTGATCATGGAAGTGATTTGATGGATATGATTGAAGAAGATGATTTAAATTTCTTAAAAAATGCTATATCTAATAAATCTTATAGCTTATTGAAACAGATTCGTTTAAATGAGTATGATATTACACTTTATGATCTTATAGGATCTTTTATCATATTTTGTGTGTGTGTGTGTGTGTATGTATGATGTGTGTGTGTAATATATATTTATATATGTATATGATTTTAGAACAGACAAAGATTTAACCATGAGAAAAAGAAAAAAGATTGAAAATGATCAGCCGTTAGAACAACTATACGAGAATAACATCTCAAAAATTATGGAAGAGACAGGAGGAAAGTCAATTCGCATGTTGCTCCCCATAAAAACACATGATGGTATTGTAGAGAAACGTATTATTGAAGAAGATACAATTTTTAATGGAGAAGAAAATGAAAATACAAATGAAAATCAGGAAGAAAATAAAGAAGATAATCAGCAAGAAAATAATGATACAGAAATTGATACACATGTAAAATTTAAATTATATATTCTAACTTTTCAGAAATCTAACATAGAATATATTATTTATTAGAATATTTTTCAGAACTTATTGCAAGTTACTGATAGACCAGTGTCTATTGTTGAACTACTCGCATGTCGCGAAGAAATATTGAAAGCCAAGCGTTTTAAAATAGGTATACTTTCGAGCGGCATATTGGAGAACCCAGAACTCAAGTCTGAAAATTTCAATGTTTTGCTAAGGATGATGGATAAACAAACATCAGAAGTTTATATCACAATTAGGAAACTGGCAATGGTATCTCTTTTAGAAGTTTTTAAAGATTTGCTACCATCATATAGTATCCAGGAGATTTCTCAGGAAGGAGTAAAGTGTATGTATATATATATATATATATATGTGTGTGTGTGTGTGTGTGTGTGTGTGTATATATACAATGTTTTGTAAAACATTAAAGAAAAATTACACGATATGCACTTTATTAATAAATTCTAATCAATTTTATATGTGGCTTTAGTGAAAAAGGATACTCTTGCTCTGCAGAAATATGAAGCTACTCTATTGAAGTATTATAAAAGTTATTTGCAGAGACTTGAAAAGATATCTAAGATTTTGAGAACAAAGAATAGGAACATGCAGTCGATAAATGAACAAGAAATGCAATTGGGCGAGACAGCTGTATCATGTATATGCGAGCTTCTCGTCGTCCATCCATATTTTAATTTCTCCGTTAATATAGCTAATTACGTTCTTCCTTTATTGGATAACAAACGGAGCAACATAAGAGAAAAAGTTGCACAATGTATTTCCCAAATATTTAATGAAGACAAACGTGGTCAGCTATCTCTCACAGTAAGCTATAATAGGAATTTTATCATTATTTTATGTTTTGATGTATTTGTAATTACAAAATTATGATATTTATCGCACTAATAAAATTTCAGATAGTTCGAAAATTAAATCAGTATATCAAGTCGAGGAAACATTCTATACATTCTGAAGTAATATCTGTGTTATTAGCTCTTCGCATCAAAGATATTAATTTGGACAAGGAAAAGGAAGATGAAACGAAACAAAAGAAGCTCATGTCTCATAAACAAAGAATTCTCGCATTAAGCAAACGGGAGAGAAAAAAGAACAAGAAACTAGAGCAAGTAGAAAAAGAAATGCTCGAGACGAAGGGCGAGGAAAATAAACAGGCAAAGCATAAAATCCTCACTGAAATAACGAGCATAGTATTTACTATATATTTTAGAATTCTAAAACAAGCTCCCAATAGCAAAGTATTATCTGTGTGTCTAGAAGGATTGGCCAAGTAACATAATTTATATATTACTATTTTATATCTTTTATTAATATTTTGCTACAATGTCTTATGTATTCCAGATTTGCACACTGCATCAATATCAATTTTTACCAAGATTTAATAGGCGCCATAGATAGATTAATAGAGGAAGGTAATTTGGGACTAAGAGAGCAACTGCACTGTGTTCAATGTATATTTACAATATTATCTGGACAAGCTGCAGCATTGAATATCGATCCGTATAGGTCTATACATAATTTTTTTCTTTCCCCCTAGTACTTTATATATTTTATAGAATAAATTATACTATTATGGATACGTATTTTTAATACGTATTTTATATAAAATTACATAACATTTTTTATCGTATAGATTTTATGTGCATTTGTATAAAAATATATTGAAAGTTCATTGCGGGAGGACGCACTCGGAAACTGAAACCGTGCTGCAGACTTTGCTGCAGATTCTCATTCATCAGCGAAGGAGAATCACGCAGACCCGTACGATAGCCTTTGTAAAAAGAATAAGCACATTGGCATTACAGTCGCAGCATAATGCGACGCTGGGAACTCTTGGTATTATCAAGCAAGTAATGCAGCTTGGGAAAGCGGCTCACGTTTTATTGGACACTGACTGTACCGGTGATGGTCATTATCAAGTCGAAATTGAGGAACCTGATTATTGCAATGCTCACTGTACAGCGTTGTATGAGCTTGTTGCTTTACAGGTACTACTTTAAATATATTTTTTTGTTTGAAGGTAATAGAACCACAGATAATATAATTGTTCTTACAGCGTCATTATCATAGTGTAGTACGACAACTCGCTAAAAATATAGCGTATACTACACCTACGAGCGGTGAAGGCAGTTTGACTGCCGAAATTGCGAAGTTGTAAGTACCGATTTTCTCTAATAATTATGATAAATTTATCAAATATATTTATCATATATATCATTATTAAATATGAGTGTATATCATTAGTGTATATCATTATTAAATATCATTATTAAATATGAGGTCTGTTCTTTTTAGCTAAAAATTCTTCTTCTTGCATGGCTTATTTTTTCTTTTCACATTGGAAAAAAAGAAAGATGAATTATATAGAAAAGTTTGTCTAAAAAGACTAGACTTATAAATAATTGTGTTGAATCTTTCTATATCATCCATTTTATTAATTTTAGATCACCACAAGAGCTCTACATGGAATATGATCCTGCAGGTGTAGCGTTTAAGCCTGCTGTGCCTATTCCAAAGAAGAGTACTGTTAAAAAAGTACAGGTGAATTATTGTATGAATCCTGAGTTTGATAAATATGTTAATATTATCGACGTCGACAATTTATTTGCAGACGGACATGTAGACTTCTACAAAGCATGTAAAAGTAATTTGTAATGCATAATAAAGGATTATGTCTGTGGAATGTATATAAAAATCAATACTTTGATTTAACAATAAACTTCATAATAATATTTAGAATGATTCCTTTATTTTTGGAAATTTCAGATTAATTCAACCGACAGAATTGCTTAAAACAAATTTCTAAACTAATTATTGTTTCTGATCTTTCTGTTTACGTGTCAAAAATTAATAATTCACATAATAAAATAAAGATATTATTTAATGAGTTGATTGGAATCGAAAAAAGTCGTCGTACATCCTATAGCTGGATTCAAATTGAGCGCACGAGCGTAAACGAACATGTTGCATTGTCACATAACAGCTGATAACACGACAATTGCCGAACATAGTCGTTTGTTCTCATTCGATTGGGACAGACGTGTCTTGGCTCAGATTGGCTTGTAATCGTTTTGGATATTTTTGCAAAGTAGTGCCAATAGGTGCCAATTTCAATCGAGTCTTGTGTTTTTAATTATCAAAGGGCTAATATAGAAGAAGAAAAAGAAGAAACCAAACATCTCCGATTCTGTCTACAACTGTACGTCTGGTTTTCGCGACTACGGAAACGCGACTATGTGTTTTGACACGTTTTGACGTTGTCCAGCAGCCAGAAGCACGTAATATTTCACGCAAAATGATGTCAGAGAGGGATTACGCACCTCTGAGTGCGGCATGCGTGCGTTCTCTCAATGATAAGTTATATGAGAAACGAAAGCCAGCTGCTGTGGAGATAGAGAAGTAAGGTTATTTATACTGTATACTTGCTGGATGCTTTATGAAGCTCTTTTTCTGCTTTTCCTGAGATTTCTCTTGACTTCTTCCGAGTTGTAGTTCGACAATTAAGGACCATTAAAGGATTTTATTTTTATCTTTATTATTACACAAAAAGCTACTCTGATTCCTTCTCTCTTTCTCTCTCTCTCTCTCTCTCTCTCTCTCTCCATTTAATGATTAATGCATTTTTTTATCTTTATAGGATGGTGAAGGAATTCGCTGCTCATAACAACACCGTGCAGATCAAGAGGCTGCTGAAAGTTCTTGGGCAGGACTTTGCTACTTCACAGAATCCACATACACGTAAAGGTGGCTTAATAGGTCTTGCAGCGATTGCAGTTGGTCTTGGAAAGGATACTGGTCAATATATAGAAGACCTGATCCATCCAATTCTAGCATGTTTCAATGATTATGACTTGAGAGTTAGATATTATGCTTGCGAGAGTCTGTATAATGTAGTCAAAGTGGCAAGGGGAGCGGTGCTTCCTCAATTTACAGACATTTTTGCCGCTCTTAGCAAACTGGCTTGCGACACTGAACAGAACATAAAAAACGCCACTGAATTACTCGACAGATTGATGAAGGTAGCTGAAGAATTCTTAATGCTTTATTATTCATATAAGATATTCAAAATCTTAGCGCGAGACATTGTCTCCTGATACCCTAATTGTATAAAAATTCACTAAATGTACAGAAGCTATATTTATATACATTTTATTCAGCGCGAATTGTTCTACTATTTTACAAAATTTTTACATTTATTTGAAGAATGTATAAAGTATCATCACATTTTATATCCTATTTCAGGATATTGTAACGGAAAGCGGTCTCTTCGGTTTAGTCGAATTTATACCTCTATTACGCGAGCGTATTTATACAAAGAATCCATTTGGCAGACTGTTTGTAATATCATGGATATCTGTGCTGGATGCGGTGCCCAACATGGACCTAATAATATTTCTACCTGAGATACTCGATGGATTGTTTAAAATATTGGAGGATCCGACATTAGAGATAAAAAAAGTCACGGATACGGTCCTCGGTGAATTTTTACGTAGCATAAAATCCAATCCTGCTAGAGTGGATTTCCCAGCCATGATAAACATACTGATAACGCACGCTCAGAGTAGCGACGATCTGCTTCAACTGACCGCCATCACGTGGATCAAAGAGTTTGTACACCTCTCCGGACCTCTCATGCTCCCGTACATGTCCGGAATTCTTGTGGCCGTTTTACCATGCTTGGCGTATGATGGCGATACACGTAAGAATATCAAAGAAACTGCAACGCAAGTAAACGCAAATTTAATGAAATTAATAATCGTCCAAAGTACAGAGGTCACAAATAAGGATCAAGAAAATAAGGCATATTCTATGAGAGAAAAAAATGGTGAGTGTTCAAAAAAGTTCATGAGTGTTTCGAATTATTGCAAAGATCATTTGAGATCAAATATTATTTAAAATTTTAATCATTTCTGAAATTGAATTGTTTTAAAATTTGTGAGAGAGATCTTCACATCATTTAGAAAATATACATGATAATAATAAAATTTGTGTCCCTTTCTCTTTCAGATACAATAGAAAATTATTCTCTAGATGAAAATTTGGATCTCGCCAGTGTAGTGGAAGTACTTACAAAGCACTTGTTATGCTTATCGGTCCAAACTAAAGTCGCAGTTTTAAAATGGATACATCACTTGTTCATAAATATTCCTCAAAAAATGTTTAATCATATCGAGGATTTGTTTCCAATATTAATGAAATCTTTAAGTGACAGTTCTGACGAAGTGGTGCAACAAACTTTAGTGGTAATGGCTGAGGTTATCAGTTCAAAATCTCCGGAGGCGATAGCAACCAATCCTAATGAGAAGATACAGAATAAGTATTTCACAAAGTTTATAGTTAATTTATTAAGGATCTTCTCGACCGATAGACATTTGTTAGAAGAACGAGGCGCTTTCATTATAAGAGAGCTGTGTGTGCTTTTGAGCGCGGAGGATATATACAAGACCCTAGCGAAGATACTGCTGGAAGAGCAAAATTTAGGTTTCGCCTGTACTATGATACAAACTCTGAATGTTATCTTATTAACCAGTTCCGAGTTATTTGATTTGCGCAACAAATTAAGGCATTTAGACTCTCCAGTAAGTTTGCGTGTATTCAGCTTTCTCATGAAATTTTACAGAGAGATTAAAATCGATACGTTAAATTTAAGTCCAGCATGCTAAAATCAAAAGATGTCTTAAAAACATCTTAAAGATGTTTTAAAATGTTATATTTCCTGATTTTTAATGCGTGCTAGCATTTTTTTTTATTTTGGCCAAAGTTATCTCGACTGGGATAATCCAAAGTTACCTCATTTTACATAAAAAAATATATCCATGAATTGAATTTTTTCAGGACAGTTGCGCGTTATTTGAGTGCCTGTACGTATCTTGGTGTCACAATCCGGTTGCAACTGTGGCCCTATGTCTCCTGTCTCAACATTACCGACATGCGTGCAACATAATTCGATCCTTGTATCCTTTTTTCTATTCTTTTTCAGACTATCCGCTTCCATTATCTCAATGAACATTTTTTAATACCTTAACATTTATATATATCAGCGAAAACATAGAGGTCACAGTAGAGTTCTTAACGGAGATAGATAAATTGGTACAGTTAATAGAATCACCGATATTTACTTGTGAGTACGACATGTTGTTAATGAAAACATTGAAAGCGAATTGTATTTTTTTCTTTCTTTTTTTTTGTTTAAGATTTGAGACTGCAACTATTGGAATGGGAGAAAAATGATGCTTTGATATACGCATTATATGGCTTACTTATGATCCTGCCGCAGAGTGATGCCTACGCTACTTTACAACGTCGTTTAGCAGCGATACCTCCAGCTACGAAGCCGATACCTAAAAGCGAACAGGAGGAAATAAACGTTGATTGCCCATTCGATTTCAACAAGCTGTTGAAACATTTCCATTTAGTACAGGAACATCACAGGGAACAGAAGCGCAAACAAAGACTGAATTCTTTAATCGAGAGGAATAGTAGTCATGTAGATGTATGAATCACGCGTTCGTTTTTTCATGTGCAAAAATTCGTACGCACCGATTTTTATAACATATACAAAAGAAAAGAGATATTTCTGATTTGTTAAACTTTTTGCTGCATTAATTATATGTAAAACTTGTGTTCAGCTTTTATTGTATAAAAATATAATTATTTATTAAAACAAAATCGTTGGACTCGTTAGAGACAAATGGTCAAAAATCGTTGATATATTAAATAAAATGATATCGTTTAGCCAAAGAGAATACGAATACGAATTCATTTAACGTTTATCTTAAAAATATATATACTAATTACATAGATATATCGAGTTTCTAATATATATACATTTTAAATTTCAGTCTTCATCTCATATTGGCCGTGTATTCCGATATACCAGTACTGAAGATTTATAGTACATAACGTGAACTTTACTCTCTAAAACTTTTCAGAATGAATCTCACTCTTAAAGATTGAAAATTGAGTCATTCTTTTTTAAAATTAACTTTCATTTTCATTCTTTAGAATGAGATCCACTCCAAAGAATTTAGAGAGCAGATTTTCAATACTTTTTACAAATATGTCGGAACACAGTCATTGTCCGATTATAAGAAACGTTAATAAGAAAACGATAGTAACGCATACTAAAGTTCATATCCCGTATCGCCTATATCATCCAGCCTATCAATCATTGATAAATGATCAAGCTGGTCCACAAGTAGACCGTTTTCATAAAGAAGCATCGTGATTTGCTCTTGCGTGTCACAGATATTGCGCCATTTCTTCGTGCTTTCCTGCATTGGCACACTCGTTTTTTCGATTGTTTTCGATTTGCCAGGAAGTCTGTCTAACGAATGCAATAGATTCTCATTGTACTCCTTGCTCTCCTGCGATAAACGATAAGAAAATGATTCCAGCACGCGTTCATAACTGTCTATGTCCTTGTCCAATATCTGAGTCTGCAGGAACACCGTTTGTGCCATTTTGTACCAATCGGCGACGCACTCGGATCGTTGTGTCATTGCTGGTATACACTCAGTTTCGAGAAGCGCTTTCAATCGACGTCCCGTTTCCGTGACCTGTTCAATGAAGGTTGCAATGAATTAAACGAGAAAATAATTTCTGCAAGTTTTCTGATTTATATCTTAATTTATAATTAAAAATAGACTGCGAAACTCAATACATAAATTTACATACTTTTATACGTTCAAGAACGTGGAATTGTTCGTCATTATAAGTAAGACTGCGAGTGGCCCTGTCTCTCAATAAATGTTGCCATCCATCTCTCAAGCGATCGACTAAAGTTGCTGCTCTCTGGCTCGCTTTCGTGGTCCACGGACACCACAAACCGCGAGTACTGTTGTCCCATTCTCCGTGTAAATTGCCTTCTTTTACATACCTTACAATAATAATATAATAAATTTGTTTTTTGCTGCATCACAACTTTCCTTCTCGTTTTCGCCAAATATCAAACATATACCTGTTTAAGTTTTAATACAAAGAGTATTTTTAAAATATAATCGGTAGCTTAATTGTATAAATGTAATTAAACAACATTAGTTCAGCTGTAAAAGACAAGCTGTAAAAGACACTTAAATTTCTTTTTAAATTGCCGATTATACTTTGCAAGATTATAAAGAAATGCTCATAAATAGGGAAAGAATCGATCTCTGTCGATGAAATGTGTTTTTCAAATGTAGCAGTTATAGCTTTGCGTCTTTTAAGATTTACCTCTGATGGAGTTGCACTATTGCTGGAGTTAGCTCGCTCATAAGTTCCTTACTCTTCACTTCCAATTCCTTTCGCCAATTTTTGACCTCCACTGCAGTTTGACCGCCGAATTTTCGGAATACGTGCCTGGCGAAAGTCTCACTCCTTTCTACCGCCAATACGGTATCCTCCACTGCTTTCGTGAATTCCTTCGAATGCTGACACTTCTCCAGCACTCGAGTAAGCTCTGTAGATAGAAGACCGCTAAACGCGTCTATGGCGTCCCGCGATAATTTGCTGCACAATGCCAGTTTGTCGATTCTACGTTTACAAACATGTCCTACGGAGCACGCGACTTTAGCTTGGCTCGCGTCGTTCTCTACAGAAACGAGATTCGCGAAGACTGGAAATTTGGGCAGTTCGGTCTCCATTGGTAACACGACGTTGTTGTTCTCTCGTGAAAACAACATCAACGGTTTGTCGTTACTAGTATTGGGATATCCCTTGCCTGGTGTAGATTCTTCGATGAGATTCGTAAGAGGAATTTCTCCAAGCAGAAGAATCTGCGCGTGGGGCATGATCTCGGTCTGATCCTGAATGTGTATCTGCAGAGCGACTAATTTCTCTTCCGGATGTAGAAAGACTTTAATCAAACTGGCTTTATGAATGTTAAATATATGAATGGGTTTCCTGCAAAGCGTGTCCGTAACTTCGCTAAAGAATCGCTCGAAGCTCCAGATTCTTTGCGGGTCCACCTCCAACAAGCCGGCCAACAGTGGAGTCACTATCTTTTTCAGGCCTGTGCTTAGCTGGCAGACCTGCGGCAATTCTCTGCTCCATTCGATCGGTCCGTTCTCCGAAGTTTGTAGCCCGGATATCACGCCTGATGCCTTCTTTGTGGTGATGTAGAACATAGTCTCTTTATTCCTTCGCCCACCGAACGGCCTAAACGGTAAATTACCCGTCGCGACATGATAGAGAGTCACACCTATGGACCATAAATCAACTGTTGCTCCAAAGGTCTTGCCGACAGGTTTCCTCAGGACTGCACGTTCGTACATATCCGGATGCAGATACTCCTCAGTGCCGTACAGCGAAACAAACTGCTGATCTTCCTGCAATTCCCGAGCGGCTCCGAAATCAGTAAGCTTGTATATCGTACTGCCGTCGTCAGCGATGAATTTCATTATATTACCTGTGCGAAAAAAAAGAAACAGAAGATGACTAAAGAACTCCAAGAAACTCCAGAAAATGACTCCAAATATAAAACACATATTCGTAAAGTACTGAAAATATAAGTAACCAAGTTATCTTAATTCTGAATAAAATCAAATGGAAAATTGTTTTGTAATAAAAAAAATAAGCACAACTGATGTAAAATGGCTGCATTCAGCAGAACGTTTATTTTACAACTATTGACAGTTTTATCCACACTCATTAGATTATACTTTTGGGAACAAGAACACATGATAGCCAAAGGATATTTTCCATTTGATGACATAAGTATCATTTTATCTTTCTCGATATTCAGTGAGTAACAAAGATAGAATGATACTTGTTTTAACTGTATTTCCTAAAATGAAAAGATTCTTTCTGATATTCAATGAATAACAAGAAAATGTATATATGTCAATTGTGTCTCCTAAAAGGAAAGCAGTCTATATTTGCATATTATCTTGGATCTTCTACCTGGCTTCAAGTCCCGATGAACCAAATTGTTGTCGCGCAGGTGCTTCATGCCAGCCGATAGGTGTTCCAATACCAGTAGGAACTCGCTCTCTGCGAGACCGTACGTATTCTCTGGATCGTCTAGGATGTTGAAGAGGCTGCCGCCAGTACAAAGTTCCATGACGATGACCTTTCCTCTACCATCTTGCTCCTCCTCGATCGCCAGCAGCTTAACGATGTTCTCATGCTTGACCTTCTTCAGGACCTCGAACTCCCTCACCTGTACGTCGTGCGGCCGCATGTGGCTCAGCTGATTGAAGGTCTTCACCGCGACTGGTTCCCCGTTGTTTTTGTTGACACCCTGGAACACTGCGCCGGTCGCGCCCTTGCCGAGCACGCTGGTGGTGCACCAGACATAGTTGGCGGATCCACGAAGGAAAGACATGTCATTCACGTGAGACTTCTCCTGGACAAATCTGATTTCCGTCACCTATCCGTCTCCCCGTTCACGTTGCGCGATCCTTTTGTGACGTCACAAACGTCACCTTCCACGTTTCGATGGACGCTCATCGGCGTATCTCCGTTAGAAAACCATTGCTTTCTGAGAAGCATTTTCGGCTGGAATATTAGGGGCGGCGTATTCGTGAATACGAAGAATGAAAATGTAGATTTAAGTGGCATTAAAAGGCAGCATTTAGAGTGACACGTTTACAAACGGAGCAACCTAACCTATGCAGAAACGAATAGTTTATTTACGTCGACGTTAAAAGTCTGTTCGCGTTGCTGAAATCCCCAAAAATGTTTGCACTTAAAAGGAGATAAATATATATATTCGGACGTTGAAGAGAGAGAGAGAGAGAGAGAGAGAGAGAGAGAGAGAGAGAGAGAGAGAGAGAACGAAGTGCAAAAAGTACAAGCAACCGAAGCAACGCGAACAGACCTATCGGCAGTTCTGAATTTAGACTTCGGAGTTTCGCGCTTTTACCGCTCGAGGTCTTTAGGAGTGATTCGGATAGTTGATCCGTTACTCCTGTCCTATCGAAGAGGAAGAGAGATAGTAAGGAAAAGAAGAAGAAATTGGCCGAAACAAATCCGGCAAACCGCCTCTTTTCATCATGGAACTGACGGAGTTAACGAAACACTTGGATAAGATCAATATCCCGCGTAAGGGCGACAGGATATACAAGGACGAGTGCGTTTATTCCTTCGACACACCAGTAAGATTATCCCTCGTCCTTTGTTCCCCTTGCCGACACCCCCAACGTGACTGTCGGGCGCAATCGTTATCAGTTGAAAAAATATAATATTTCTTGTTTGTCTAAGGATACAGCCACCGGTCTCTATGTCAACCTCACCACTTTCTTGGGCCTTGGACAGGAGCATGTTACTCGGTATTATGAGAATACCGGCAATCCTGTCTACCTTCATATTAAACGTACTAAGAAGGAGGTAATTTCTATTTGTCAAGCATAAATTTATAAGACCTAGGGATCGATTCTGTATCTTGAAACGATATGAAAATTACAAAAATGAGTGAATTTACTAGAATATTGATAATTTCATTGGTCAACACCTAGTAAATTTGCTCACTTTTGTAATATTTACCTTGATTGAAGATACAGAATTGACCCCTTGTTCTTTTTAGCTGAATTCTTTTTACGGTTTCTATTTTCACGTTGGAGAAAAAGATGAACTGTACCAAAGAAATGCAACTAAATAGAATAGACTTATTATCTTGTTGAAGAGATCTTGACTTCTAAATTTGTTCTTTTTCTATTGAATATTTTGCATGGTTTATTTTTCTTCCTTTTCTTTCCAATTTGAAGAAAAAAAGAGAAGAAATATGTTCTCGTTAAATGAAACAATATGTATATATAACATATTATTTCATTTAACGAGAACAAACTTTTTGCTTTGAATGGAGACTGATACAATTATTATTATATTATTATATAATTGATATTATATTATTATTAAT
>NW_017259246.1:352915-358042 GCF_001594045.1 Atta colombica
TGTTAGAATTATATATTTGTATCATATTTATATATTTTCAATATTTTATATTATTTGTCTAATATAATAAAGAAAAAGAGCTGAAAGTAGTATCAACAGCAATTTTAATGTTCAAATAAACAGGACTTTCTCTGTACAAATATTTTGTCGATACCAAGTTATATTGTCAATAATTACATACTAACCCTATCATTCACATCGTTATTTGAAATGTAATTTTGTGTTTAAATAAAAGCTTGATTTTTTTAAATAGAAATAATTGATAGATTCTATATTAACAAGAGAGATTTGTTAAACTATTTTTATATAACTCTTTTTATATCTGATGAAAAATATGTGTAAATTTTTTTATAGATTTCACCTGAGGAACAAGGAGATGGACCTGAAAAAAAAATTACGCGACTGGCGATAGGGACAGTAGGTGGATTCATGCCTGATCAGCAGAAATATATCTATGAAGAGACATATCAGATAGTCATTCTACCTGATTTTCTTACTATTGTTTATCCTGGGAGCGAGTTGCCTGAAAAGGTAGGATTTATCTGTATTAGATTGAGATTCTGTATTAGAGATTCTGTATTAGAGATCCTACTTCAAACTTTGACCAAGCAACTTAAAACAAGAATAAAATACAATATATACATATATATATACACTATTTTTTTTTCATATGCTGTTTCATTCTATTTCATACAAGCTTATTGTTCCAACTTATTGAAGTCAACAAAAACGACAATCAAAATTTGACATCTCATGGTCAGACTCTATTATCTCTACTATCTCTGTGTATAATTGAGAGTCTCTATTATATATGATTGATAATACATTTTTTGACAAAAAATACTATGTATAAGTTTAAACAAAAAATCATTATTTCGTAAACGGTGATAAATATGACAAAGTATTATTCCCAAAATATGACACGGGATTATTTCGACCTTTCAAGAAAATCTGAGAAAGGTCATGCAGCAGAGCATCTAGCAGTATATGTCACTATTATGAAAAAAATGATCACGACATTTAAGTAGCTTTTTTGTTAAAGAGTATATTTAAAATATTTAATACTATTGACAGGTGGAACATGCAGTTAAAACTATATTACAAATGGAAGGTGCATGGGCGGTAGCGCAAGTAGAAGCTGTAGCTAGCATGTGGGATGGAGAAGTCAGAGCGGAATCAAAGTGAGTCCCTTGAAAAGTTTATTGTGTTATTAATACCACAGGATAATCTTAATATACAATTAATTGCGCGACTGCGTCTATGAAATTATATATGTTCCATAAAAGAATAGATTTTCACAAATATCCTTTACACAATAACATACTGAATACTTTCATGTTGCTTTTAAATCATCACTCAGAATTAATGTATTTAAATTTTATTTTAAAGATATAGAAACTTTTCTTTGAATTTCTTTTAATCACTGGAATAATATTTGATTATATAGGTATCCGAAATTTTTATTACAAAATCTTCTATTAAAATCTTAAGTAAAAATCTTTTATTATAAGTAAGAATGTGTAAATAAAGTTTGTCGGACTTTCCAGACATGCCGCAACTCTGAAGCAGCTGGACAATGGCAAGAAGATTCCACCGAGTGGTTGGAAGTGCGAGAAATGCGATCTCACACAAAATCTGTGGCTTAATTTGACTGACGGTAGTATACTCTGCGGTCGTAAGTTCTACGATGGAAGTGGTGGCAATGGTCACGCAGAGGAACACTATCGTGCAACTGGCTATCCTCTGGCTGTGAAACTGGGCACAATCACAAAGGGCGGTAAAGCCGACGTGTTTTCGTATGATGAAGACGACATGGTAGATGATCCGAATCTGACAGCGCATCTGTCGCACTGGGGTATCAACATCGCTCAGATGGAGAAAACAGATAAGTCAATGATCGAATTAGAATTGGATCTAAATCAAAAGTTTGGCGAATGGGTGTCCCTTCAAGAAGCAGCCAGCAAATTGATACCATTATATGGTTCCGGCTATACTGGATTGACTAATCTGGGAAATTCTTGTTACCTCAACAGTGTCATGCAAATGCTGTTTATTATTCCCGATTTCGTTAAAAGGTGCGTAAAATCATCGATGATGTGTTTTCATTTTCCGCGAATGATTTTTACTTCGACTATACACGTAGGACTGACAGAGTCTCTCTGATAAAAGGAATATTATAGGATCGACGTCCAGTAATTGCCAGTAAATTTCAGATATGTGGAGAGAGCGCCAATAATATTCGCTAATAATCACAACGACCCGGCATCGGACATTAATGTTCAAATGTGAGTTACACTTGATAAGGTAGTATATTACAATTGTCTAAAACTCTGAAATATAATTTAATGAACCTCTATTTCTTCAGGGCGAAATTGGGTATTGGCTTACTCTCTGGCAAATACTCGGATCAACCGAGCAAATCCTGCACGGATGACGAGTCGCGGCAGGGTATTCCACCGCGGATGTTTAAGGTCCTGATTGGTCGCGGACATGCCGGTTTCTTCTCGAATCGACAACAAGATGCTCAGGAATTCCTTCTTTACCTGATTAATTTACTCAGTGTAATTATTAATGTTTTTGTCTTTATTATTAAGTTAAATTGTCAAAGATTTTAATTGGGAAATTGATTAAATAGCGCAACAATCGACATGAGGTGTGTCCCACGGAATGTTTTAAATTTAAAGTTGAGGAAAGATATCAGTGTGGCAAATCCAACAAGGTCAAGTACACCAATCGACCGGAATATATCCTGCCATTGCCGATACCATTAGAAGCGGCAGTGAATAAGGTGTGTATATTTGAACGTATTTGATAATCTTTTTGGAAAATAATGCCGTTGCTATATATCGAAATTAATCAAGCGATATATCTAGGATGAGGTAGCTGCATACGAGGCTCAGAAGAAGGAAGCCAAAGCGAAAGGGCAGAAGCTAGATTCTAATAATCCCGTGAGACCTCGTATAAAATTATCATCATGTCTTGAAAGTTTCAGTCGCACAGAAATTGTGGAACAGTTTTACAGTTCTGCATTAAATGAAAAGACGATAGCACACAAGTAAGTATTATTATAATTATTGATTAGCTAGCAATAACATTGTCCTATTCACTTATATAATTTAATATTCGAACATCTTAATTCTGTTTAATAGAAATCAACAATATTATGATCTATTATATATTTCTGAATCCCATTTCATAATTATAAAAATCAAGCGATTCGATGTTTAGCTAATTCTTATTATTTCTTTAGAACTACCAAATTAGCCAGCTTTCCAGATTACTTGCTGATCCATCTGAAGAAGTTCACAGTGAAAGAAGATTGGACACCTATTAAGTTAGACGTGGCGATAGAGATGCCGGACACGATAGATCTGAGCTTTCTACGCGGAAAGGGTTTACAGTCCGGCGAGGAATTGTTACCGGATGGTGCGACGCCGCCAGCGCCCATTTATGATGCGAATCTTTTAAAGGAATTGATGGATATAGGTTTTCCACCAAACGCGTGCAAGCGAGCTCTATATTTTACGGAGAACCGTAATCTCGAAGCTGCGACTAATTGGGTGATGGAACACATTGCGGATTCTGACTTCGATGAACCATTCGTGCCACCAGGAGTCGACGTTAAATTTAGTAAATTGATTCGTTTTAGCATCGAATCATAGCTGATTGACTTTACTTATTTGATTATTGATTTTAGGCGAAGATATGTTTGTGCCAGATCAAGCTGCCTTGGAAATGGTAATGGGCATGGGTTTTACGCGGGAACAAGCGACAAAAGCACTCAAAGCGACCAACAACAATTTAGAGCGTGCGGCTGATTGGATTTTCAGTCATCAAGCTGAGCTTGATGCTCCCGAAACGGAGAGTAACGCGGCGCCAGCGAAAGAATCATTCACAGACGGAAGCAGTCGTGAGTCAATTAAATCATCTATCTTCAAATTGCAGATTGTAGTACTAATTCGAAATAAAATATTTGATTATAAATAATATGGACACAGTATGCCAAAATGGGTAAAAATAAAGTGAAGGAAGTTAGAATTAATCGGATTATATTTTATTTATTATTATATATATATTATATATTATTATATTATTATTGATATATTATTATCGATTTATGAAGTTTTGATTTACATTTATATCATTGAGAGAAATTGATCGAATTTACTTTTTTTTAATAGTTTCATAATCGCTTCTTTGTTTTAGGATATAAACTAGTGGGTTTTATATCACATATGGGTACATCGACGATGGTAGGCCATTATGTTTGTCATTTACTGAAGGAAGACCGATGGGTGATATTTAATGATGAAAAAGTATGACAATTATTTCTAGATGATCTTTGAGTTCTATTTTGATGATTATCATTTTTGAAAATTTTGGTGCTTCTTTTCTTACAAATTTATTATTGCAGGTTGCTTTATCGGAAAACCCACCGAAAGAATTAGGATACATTTATATGTATCAACGGATCGACTAGTGTAACTGCTGTTTTGTAAAAAGATGTTGCTTTTCAACAATAAAAAAATAATACAAACACTTTTTTTATATATTATGTATATTGAAGTATATCAAAGTGATAATATGTTAAATAATATGGCTAGTTTTCACTAGAAACAGTACAAGGAAAACAATAATACAAGGGAAAGTAAGGGAACATACAAAGAATACAAGATGAAAATTCCACTTTATTTTCTAACAATGGCACATTCCTCAATGTGTTTTAAAGCGCTTTATGATTACAATCGTCGAAGGAAATAAAGTAAACTCTGTTCTACGAATATACATAAATTAAAAAAAAAAAGCAAACTATCTTGTTTTTAATGAATATTTCATAAATGCATAAGTACCGGAGTAACGGACTCTATGGCAATGTTCCTCAGCGTGTTAATTGAAGTAACATCGAAATAATCGTAAAATAATATATATTTTGATTAAGCTTGATCGTATGGATATATTTCCTATACAGTCTCTCTAAATCTAAGTACACGAAAGATCCAAAATCTCTCTTCGAAAAAGACGCAATTAATTTTCGTTCCATTTTGTGTCAAGTTAGCAGGCACTATGGGTGTGCATATATATTTTGTTATTGTTTTCGTAATTATATATACATATATATATATATAT
>NW_017259246.1:358142-376476 GCF_001594045.1 Atta colombica
TCTTTAAAAAATATTTCAATCTGATAATAAGTATAGAAGGCCACAAGCTTACAGTACAATTGTGGTTAATGAGAAACATTCTGTACAATACCGTTATATGACAGTAGCACTTTAGTTATCTCATATAAATTAGATCTCATATAAGTTATCTCACATAAATTGTTACATTCACTATTGTATTCCGATAAAATTTGTGGATTTCACATCTCGTTCTCTCTTACACACAGACTTGCATACAAATCTGTGATCTCTCTTACAACGCGCATTATATATAAGCTAACAATATTTATAATACATTATAGAGTATTTACAGAAAAATGCGTTATGTGCGCAAAATCCGATGGAATATATCGTATACGAAAAAGTCAAATTTCTCGTACACTTTAATACCTTGCAAGTGACTTGTATACATTATGTATACATATGTAATTAACTTGTACTGCAACATCTTTTCTTTTTATACATATTCTTGACAAGTATATCTATTATGCAGGTACTACAATTGACAACGTTTCAAACTTTTAGCGTTTATTCTTCAAAAAATATTAAAAGTTTCTTCGTTGAAAACAAGGACAAAAAAATAACTTTTAAAGTTATAATGAAAAGTCAAAAGTTATAATGCTGTATGACATCATAATATTGTTGAAAAAAAAATTAGTAAATTTTTGAAGTGATAATTCTTGTTAACGTTCTTATCAAAATTATTTTCGCGACCTGCACTTGAATTTTCGGCTGCAATAATATATGTCAATGCCTATAATATGCATAATATATTATAATTAATCAGAACATCACACTTATTTTGATTACGTAACAGACATAGTTACTTTCGTCATAAATGTCATAATAAAATTGCATTGACATTCACAACATGATTAATACTGCGTGAAAAATATATATGCAAAACGATTCAACCGGGAAAGACTCTCAAATGCGAATACTGAATATTATTTTATATTACGGAATCGCTAACCGGCTTTCCGTAAAATAATTGTACAACGGCACACATTTAATAATATACTGTTTCACACAACGGTATATTATTAAAAAATATATTCAATATATTTTTTTATGATACAGTAAGTCTCGAGTAAGTCGTCAGACTTTATAACTAATCAATATGGATCTATTGTCTTTTATTAATACCACCATCGATGATGCCCACCGACGGTGGAATGGCATAAATGATTTGATTACCATCCTTCTTGAATGTAGGCTCAATGACATCAGGCATCACCTCAATATATAACAATTTACTCTTATTGCCTAGCATGCACTTGAACTTTATGTCCACTGTAACGTGCAGGTCGGCGCCACGCAGTCTGTTCCAAGAAAAAAAAGATATTGCTAAATTCTTTCAAATGAGAGAGAGAGAGAGAGAGAGAGAGAGAGAGAGAGAGAGAGAGAGAGAGAGATTACATTACAATTAAATAAAAAATATATCTCCTCCTCTGGAATTCAATTGAATCATTTATCAAAACTTTCGAAAAATTTTTGCAACAAATATAATATCTTATATACGATACATATATATAAAGTGCATTTGCATATCAGATATTATTTAGCTTTAAAAAATATTTTCAAAGCGACTTACTGGTAGTACCGGTTGCTCAGTATGCCGACTAGTTCTCCGATCCTATCGTCTTTGGCGATGATCGATAGAATGAAATCATTTCCACGATTCGAGTGAATCGTGATAAGTTGATCCTTTCCAGGCGAAACACTTAGACCGGTGATCTCTGCTATCGGCATGCCTTTCTTCATATTCTTAAACTTGACGCCATCAAGCTTATATACGGCATGTTCCGTCACTACTAAAACACGATCCGCTGGCTTGTTGTACCTGCATTATTATTTAGATTATCATACTGTTTATTGCTAGATCATGAGATTATCAACAAAATGAGAAACCTGTTAGTCTTTCTAATAAATGCGCTGAATAGAACGGTTTTGAAATGGTCGGTGTTTCGTAGGTTGTTTATCGATGAATTGAAAACATCGCTTTGAGAATTCTCATCCGGTTTGCACAGATAATTTCCATCCCAGCGACGATCCTGGCCCCAGTAAGATCGCTTCGAGCGCAACACAGCGCTCGCTGCCATCTGTAAATTATATTTATGACATAATCAGTATAATTAACGAATTATTGAGTTATTGATAATCTATTTTAAATGTTAAATTGATAAGGATAGATTGCAAAAATTGCCACAAGCGCGTACTTTCAATCGAAGTTGCGGCCAGTCTTCCCGAGGAATTGCTCTAAGTATCATCCATGCCCACCATCTCGCGTATATATTCTTCAAAGCGGGTATCACGTGTCTCACGGCGAAATTTTCGCGTGGCCACGGTAAAGTCTTGCCGTAACCTCGAAGATTTTTGGCGTTTCTGAATGTTCTCTCGAGTTGCTTGATATAAATACGTCGTTTGTATCTTTTGTAATGCTCCATCAGTATCAATGCGGCCCTCATCTTCTTGTATTTCTGACGGCAGATATATCCTCGCCATTGCTTTTGTAGAAGAATCACGACGCCTGGTATCAAATCGTTGCGCATCTATGAACGAAATAATTAATATTTGCTATGACTAGTCGTGTATATAAATTTTGTGTAAATAATTTGTGTGTAAATAATTTTGTCGTGTTATATAAAATCCAAATCTGGCCAATTAACCTTTTCTAATGCAAATAAGGTCTGTGGCGAGCGAATAAATATCTTCGTATGACCATATTTAACGTCATCCGAGAACTGCTTCTCATTCATCAATGTACGCACGCCATCCATATCATGTTCGCCTCGGAAGTTTGGCCATGTGTACTGCGATATCATCTTGTATCTAGTAACAAAAAATTAAATTCATTATTATTTCTACAAGAGAGATAGATTTACGTTTAGAATACTTATATAGTTTGATGGATCGTTCAAAAAATAATTTGTAAATCTTAAAGTTTTAGTAACCATATAATTCTTACTATTTATTTTTTGTAAACATTCTTTTTTATTTATTTTATTTTTATTTTTTATTCTTATCCAATAATTATCTGATCATTATAATAAATGAAGCTATGTTATTTAATTTTACTGCATTCAATACCTTTTTAGAAATCTATCGTATCGTTGTCTGTAAACAAAACCAGCTCGTCTCACTAATATGTTCTCTACAAGTCCTAAATATCTCACTTGATGATTTACTCTCTTATCATCGAACACGATTGGAGACTTTACTTCATTAGGTTTTATGCATCTGACATAAAACGGTTCTTTACTTGCTAGATTCTTCACCAATGCGATCATAGAATTTCGGAACAATGTACCAGCAGTTAAAGGCCTCTTTGTTGTCTAAAAGAAATAACGCAGATTTAATTAGGTACAATCTTCTTCAAATAAATGAATTGTATCTACATTTAATATTAAATTAATATTATAATATTTATAATACATATAAGCGATCATCTTTGTACCTTTAAAATATTCTGAGCACCTTCAGGCCACATTTTGCTAATTACGGGATTTTTGCTTTGATATAACAGACGTTTAAAATCTTGGAAGAGCGTATCTTTGTTCTTATCAAGGAAACCATTAATATTATAAATCACATCACCAGCATAATGTTTGATTTTAAATTGTGTCCTATGCTGCAATTCTTTATCCGTCGGTTTTAATTGTCGAGAGCTATAATGTTTATGGTCTACTAATTTCTTATCCATTGCATCGAGAAGCATCTAAAAAAAGATGTGTTTTAATTTTTCTTAAGAAACTTTAGATCTTCTTTCGTTTAATGAAACTTTAGATCTTCTAGCAACCTCATCGGTGACTTTTCCGACATTGAGGCAAGCTTCATCCATGATTGCTATCATTCCCTTGTGAGCTTGCTCGACTAAGTCGCAAATGACTTGATTATTGAAGTATTCAATATTTTGCCATTCTATCCCTTCCTTATGGTATTCTTCTTGCTCTTGTTTGAGAACCAACTCTGCAATAAAATGTTCATAATTACAATTTATTGTTTTAAGTTCAATCCGAAGTGTATATTAAGCCTTACACTCACCGATAAAAAGCTGTTGTAGCTTTTCGTTACAATAATTGATACAAAACTGCTCAAAACTGTTTACATCAAAGATTTCAAAACCATAGATATCAAGCACACCGATCAATGTTCCATATCTTCTCATGTCATCGCTGTTATTTACGTTGATGGATCCATTGACAAGCGATACTATCCACGTGAATAATCGCTCATATATAGCCTGAAAAATTATAAAGACTTTGTCAATACATGTCAATTATAAAAAAACTTTAAGAAAATAAATAAGTTGAACACACTTTCGCTAATGCATCTCGACCGTATTCAGCTTCGATCAAAGTGTGAGTCTTCTGCATGACTTCTCCACCCGCCGCTATGACTCTTTGCGAGAGAGCAGTGCTCAAATCTTTTGAGTTAATGGAGAACAAATTAGCGGTGTCGTTCAAAGCACTGTTATTCCCGATTATAAGTTTGTCATCATCCAGCCTGAAAGTGATGTTACCCTGAAAAGTAATGAAAAAGTAAATCACGTGAATCGCGCATATAATGACTGAAAGAAAAAAATATAAGAAATGTTAAAGTGTTAAAAAAAGTATTTTACTTTTATGTCAATTGCCTACCAGATGTAAGATACCAGCGATGATATTCCATATGGTATGCGTCTCATTCGCAGAAAATCCAAGGGCAAACATGGCACTACAAACAGTTTTGTAGTCATTTCTATCAGAGGAGGCCGTCTTATTATTTCTTCCATTATTGATGAAATAATAAGCCGCCGGATCACGGACCAAACGTAGCTTATTCAATTCGGCCTCACTGCAGCCGTTCAATAACTAAAAATTAAATTTCTGCTATGACATATTTTGTATTTGCGAGCAATTCATATTCCTATAGTTTCTAATCGCGCAGGAAGCTTCAAGCGTGAAATTGTAGTGATTGCGAGTAAACCTGATAAAAGCAGTGAAAATTGCGTTCTCCTTTTTGCTGATAGACGACCCGCGATTTCTCGAGGAGATAATTAGTCACATGGCCGCCGATGGGGTCTCCCTTGAAATCAAAATTGATGTCCATGTACTTTCCGAAACGCGATGAATTGTCATTTCTATTTGTCTTGGCATTGCCGAATGCCTCCAATATCGAGTTCGATTGGATGAGAATGTTTTTCACTCTGTAAGAATGCATTTTTATCGCGCTTAGCAGCGCTAAGGAAAGAATAAATATTTTCACTATAATCTCGACAGACTTTTGCATTTTACATTGATTGTGCGATTAAGTAATGTATGATCGTGTATAAAAATATACTGAGATTAATTTTATCACTTATATAAAGATTCGCACATCAGATAGTGATTAGATACTAATTGCCATCAGCTTCTAAATAATCTAAACGATAACCCGTACCTCTCAATCTCCTGCTGACCGCTGAGATTGGTTACAGCGGCGATGTACTTCATGATGATTTTGCTAGCTTCTGTTTTACCAGAACCCGACTCACCACTTATGACTATGCAAGTGTCTCTGCCTTGTTGCTTCATCTCCTTATGCACCGCATCCGCGATCGCGAAAATGTGCGGAGGATTCTCGAACAGTTCTCTCCCTGGAAGCGATTTTAAAACATTGCAAAATATATTATTAAAAGTTAAATGCGCATTTTATTTATCATGACATCAGTTAATTGAATATTCATTTTGAAATAAAAACTATCAGTATTCTTTCGAACTAAATCGTACCTTTGTACTTATTAATCTGGTCCACATCATAAATATTGGTACTTTTGTAAGGATTAACGCTTACACAGACTTCGCCGATATATGTGTAAACCTTTCCCCCGTTAAATCTGCAATAATACAATAAGAGGATATATTAAAAAAAAAAAAAAATCTGAAAGAGAAGAATTAAAAAGTAGAATCAACTGAAAATAGAATTAAAGTAAAAAAGATAGAATTCTCTAAAAAATTCATATCATTAAAATGAAATTTTTTTAATAATGATAATTTTCAAGAAACACGAAGAAAATTTTTTCTTAGAATTTATCCTGAAAGTATGATAGTCGTGGGACAACATTGTATTTTGAAGAATTTTAATGTAAATTTCTCTCATTCATTAATAAAACTATAATAAAGTAAAATAAGTTTGATTAATTTTACTGAAGTGCATGATAAAAATCTTTAAAATATTTTGTATTGTATCACAACTACTATTTTAAAAACCTATCAAATTTTAAAAGAAAATTCTCTTCGTATAATAACGCAAGCAACTTTATACTTTCTGCGTTCTGCAATCTGCATTTGATGCGATGAAATACTCAGTTTCTTTGGTAAGCAATTAACTCGTATAATAAAGTTTATTAATAAATAGTTTTACGATTCTATAAATATATCGATATCCACGAAAACGAAAGATAAATATTATTTGCTAAACAGCAGATTCAACTCAGTTTTGAGATTACCGAGGCATATAATGAATCACTCGTCCTTATTTCGACGACAATTGCGTGCTCGCCAATGCAACTAATTATTTTTCTACTCGTAGCAAAAAATTTAAAATAATATATTTAACATACAGAATGCACAACAACGTTCTTTCCAATTTCTACAGAATCGTTCTTTCCATTTCTACATTTGATTAAAAAAGAAATATTGAATTTTGACAATTAAAGAAATATAAATCTAGACAGAAGCGCTGTTCGAATCAATTAATTTATTCATTTATTAATTATATGGCGTGAATAATTATCTTATTAATATATAGTATTAATAATGTGTAGCATTAATAATGTATAGTTATAGATAAAAATAATATTCTACAAAAAATTTTAATTTAACATAACAATAATTCTTATTGACTGGTCTTGTTCATATTTAATAATTTATTTACTTTTATTAAAATTATTGTATCATAATTAATTATTGACTATTATCAAGCTTGGTAGGGATGACGCGAGCATAATCTGAAAACTATGCAATAACTCAAGGATGATGACGCATCGCCGACACGAGCTCCGATAAGGATTACGCGAGTCGCATACATTCGTCGTGTATATTCGAGGATACGCGTCTTCGAACGCTCATTTTCTCGTCATCGAATTTACCGCTAAACGAGCTTGCCCTCGTGTATTTCTCGGCTCGCGTTAGCATCGGATAACATGATCGTCATTTAAAATGATGACATAAATCGGTAAAAATAAAATCTCTATCCATGTATCAATTCATGGACAATCAGTCTGCATTGAACTTAAGTTTAAGGAATAAATTAAAAGGACTTGAATTACAATTCGAAATATTAAATTAATAGAGATCATATAATGAGCGAAACGTTTAAAAAACAAAGACTTTCTTAATTGTTATACATATCCTTTTTGCATTGTACTTTAATTACTAATTTTATCATAATACGATCATTTGAGACTTCTAATTCCGAATCTTTCTCTTGGTGAAATCGTTAAAACTGCCAGGAGAAAAGTATCACTCTTTACATGAAATAATTAATTCATAGATGTTGCCCCTGAAAAAAAAAAAGAAAAGATTCTTTTATCACGAATTCGATTTGCTATTTAACGTTAAATAAACGTAAGAATCGTACGTAACCTTTATGTACGATTTTTTGTATACGCTCTTTTGCTTCTTTCTCGTGAAAGTTGCAGTTTAGCGAATGGCCGGGATTATGTTAATAGTTTTGAAGCATGCAAGAAAAATAATAGGCGAACCCGTTTGAAATCTAGCTTGAAAATAAGCTAGATTTCAAATGGGTTCGCCTATTATTTTTTAAATACAAGATATCGGAAAGATATGGATCAAATCGTCTAAAACTGATATAATAGTTCCTGAAAAACTTTCTAACCAGATTATTCGATAACATTATGATAAACAAAATAATGCTTAGCAAATCACTTGCATAATCATAATTTGAAAAAGGGAATCTTGTTTTGCTCTTTATAGATTCATATAAATCAGATCTTTCGAAATGTAATTGAAATCTTCAGTCTGAGTTCATTAAAATTAAATGTTTTATAATATACGTTCTTGATATGATTTATTTTTAATTATAATTGATTTCTGTAATTCATATCAATCTTATTGGATATGTTCATATACATAAATGATTGATTCTTAATTGAGTTTCATTATTCAATCAGATATTTGTACCTAATTAACCATGTTTCCTCCGTGCTTAGTTTGATTTAATCTAACATGTAGATCTATTTAAGATTTCATAATATGTCTAGAGTGTACAATGAATCAGAGCGTGTAATCCATTTTCACTCATACATACATTTACTCTATACATTTTCCAAGAAATATGCGTCATGCATTGTGTATCATTAATCTTCGAGTGCTATAAGTGAATTCAAATCTCAGTCCAGCGTAGTTATTATATACAAAGCATAAAAAATATGTAGCAAGCTGATGTCATTAGTCTGACATAAAAATCAAAAGAAAACAAAGATGTCATTCTGGATCAAAATAACGAATGTCATCTTGCCGCCTGGATTTTATATTTCAAAAAAAAAGCTTGTAACTTGCATAAAAGACACATTATCTTCATGTATATTGAACAGAAAAAATATGAAAGATATCAAAAATGTTGTACAAATCATTGATATTTTGGTATCTTTTTGGTACATACGGAAAAGAATACATATTTTGTATTTAAATCTTAATTACGTTTTTCAAATATTCAAAATTTCAAAAGTTCATATAAATGCAAATCTATCACAAACATAAAATTTATTTAAATATATTTTGAATCTCAGTAAATTTAATATTTCAATCAAAATTATTAAATCAAAACAAATTCGATTCGCTTATTATATAAAGTAGCTTAATTCTTCTATAAAATTTTATAAAACATTCTTCGAAAGAAACTAAATTCTTGCTTTAAGTACATGATAATAAGTTTTTCTAAAATTTGAATCACTATTATCAAGAAAATATTCTTTGTTAAAAATAATAGTTAGCTAAAAGAAAAAAAACTGAACAATCACTTAACAACAGAATATTCTGTGTGTATTATGAAGAGATTTCAGATTTCAAAAAAAATGTTTGCAATTATAAAGTCATCATTTTCTCACTAACAATTGTGAGAAGAATATATGGGTTAACGGTCGCTTTATCTTAATATTATGTTATTTGACTTTGGTCTCTGCGACTTCGCGACGTATGTGTTGCGTGAGCAACACGCGCCCTTTATCCTCAAAATAATACACCCACGCAATCGTGCAACAGGTATAATATCGTTGCTTCAGTTGCTCACACCGTGATATTTAATTCCATGCTTCTCACGATACACACGATACAGTAAATTGGAGTAGTTGCCCTGACGTGTTTTTTTTTGCGATGCTAAGCGATGATTTTTTCGACTCGCACACGTATTTAGGCTTATCAGCTCGTTATTTATCTTTGGAAATTATTCAGAAAACTTGGCAGCAAGATAGAATAAAGAACTCGTTTACGAAGGGATGCTCAATTAAATTGTCATTTATC
This sequence comes from Atta colombica, assembly GCF_001594045.1. Classification (NCBI taxonomy): domain Eukaryota; kingdom Metazoa; phylum Arthropoda; class Insecta; order Hymenoptera; family Formicidae; genus Atta; species Atta colombica. The sequence goes on from NW_017259246.1 coordinate 367,646, forward strand.
TCTGGAAACAATTTGACAAAATAAAGATCTCGTTTATATAATAAATTATATTGAAAATTAATTAATAATTATCGATTTTATCGATTATAGAGATTCAATTTAGTGAAATATTTTCGATATTAATTCTGTGGTTTGTTCAAATATTAAATGACCATACTATGATTAAAAAGCTCTAAAAAAAGATTACATTAACAGAAGTCATCAAATATATCAGAAAAAAAAGTTTAAATAAAATATTAGTAAGAAAATTAATTAAATTTTAGATGAAAACAGATTTCAATGGACCAACAGAGTTAAATATCTTTCCAACAAGAACCGAATTTTTGTTTGGAGAAAGTTCAGTTTCGTGAAAAAAAAAGATGAGTTTATGACTGTCTATGACGCGTTACAATGAAATTACAATGAAATTATGACTGTTTCAATTAACTAATCTAAGTTAATTTGCTAATCGCTATTTTTAATTCTGTATTATAGCTTTCTGTATTTTATCTACTAAGGTACAAAAAAGATAAATTAGTTACAATTAACGCTGATTAACAACCGGTCGCACATTAATTATTGCTGTCATCTAGAATCCAACTGTAGTCACGCAATGATCTGATAACTCATTATATTAGTTATGTTTAAATTATAATCTCGCCTGTAATGCGGAAAAGCATCCAGTTAAGTAATAATTAGTGTCGGTACAACTGGTCTGGGACAAGTTGTCACTGGAATCAATTAAATGAAAACGAAAGTATGAAACACGAGATTACTTCGAGTTTATCAAACTGGAATAAATTATTTCTAAGATTTATAGCTTTTCGATACTATGCATATTCCTTTATTATATTGTTTTCTTTTAAAAAGCGAAATATATCCTCCTAAATAAACAATCCAATAATAATCCAACAATGAAAAAAAAAACATTTTTTAATTTTTTCCTCGATTTGTTCATGCTTTAAAAGAAAAGATAAATTTACATACAATTAAAAATATCGAAATAAAATAACGTGAGGCGTATTTCATAGAAAATATGATTAAAAAGTGTCTTTTATTTCATTTATTTTGTCATTTTTACATTAAAATAATAACGTGAATTAAATATCAAGTTATATCAAAGATGTTCCATTTTTTTTTCCAGTATTTCCTCTAATTTTTAATTTGAAAAAATTCAAACAAACTTATGTTTGTTTGATATATTTTGTGTTTCTAGACTCGCCTTTTAAAATATAAAAGTGCTTTCCTTCTAATGACACAAGTCGATAAAAACATAAATTTATTTTTCTTGACATTCAGTGAGTAACAAAGAACAACACTTGCGCTGACTTACGTCATCAAACAAAAAAAAACTCTAAGAATCGCTGTATATATTATAACAATTTCTTCATTTTTGATTCTTTAAGGATTAAAATATATGATAATGCAGAAATTATTTTTATATAACAATTTTCTCACTTTTATTCTCTAAAGATTAAAATGATTATATGAAGATGCAGAAATTATTTTGGAGTCGCTATAAATTTCATTGTCGCGCTTTCAGCCTTGCGTGCCCGACTCTCGCAAAAACACAGACCATCACTAGCCAGAATTAACTGATCAAGGCTATCCGGTGGAAATGATTTCAACGACGTCTTCCCGAACGTTGTCGTCGCTTTCAGCGGGTCAAGTTCAAGACATCAGGAACTTTATAACATTCGAAACACTTGAGAGATAAAAGAGAAAGAAAAATACAAACAGATATATGTACTTCATTCTTTTAAATCATCCTGAATATCATCTAAATGTTGCTTCACGCGCATATTTTCACTTTCACTGAGTAATAATATAAATAATAAAGTAATAAGTTTCGAGAACCCTGTTTCTTGAAAGGGAAAGTTGATAATACATAATACATGATCGCGTGATCGGTCAACGTCTACAAATCTCCAATATCTCCAAAATGGTTCTCCATTCGGTTTGAAGGAGAATGAAGGAAGGAAAACCCTTCTCTTCTTCTTCTTCTTGAGATTCTCCTGTTCGGATTTTCGATCCAACATAAAGTCACCTGGGTCTGTACCACGCAGTGAATTTGGATCAAAAAAATCCTGGATAGTCTCTTCGAGGAAAGACTCAACAGACAAGTAAACCCTTCACTATCTCTAGGCGACCACCTGCCGACGCGCAAGCCACGCCCTCTCGCGGGTGCAGGGACGAACCGAGCCTCGCACAGTACGGGGCGCTCCCCGTTGTCCACCTGTCAAGAATCGCGTCTCCAAATTTCAGAGCGGAGTCGTCGGTACTCCGGAGTGTACGCACCTTGTCTTGAGGTTGTCCACCACGCGCTCGACCGTGATTTCGTCCAGCAACACGAAGTCGCCGATGCCGACGTCGTGGCTTGCCATATCTGTCTCGTTCGCCCACACGCGATACTCACGATCGTAACAAACCGCACTTCGTCGACCACCACGTGTCACCACCACGCGCGACCGATCCGCGCGCACCACTGACGGTTGGCGGGTTGGTAAGGTTGGTTCGCTCGACGCACGTCCCACCGTCGACCAACTTCGTTATCTCGCGCGAACGGCGAATGCGGTCATCTTCAGCTTGCAGTGCTGCTTCCCGCGTCCCCACACCGGTCGATGACGGTGTGTGGCAGTGCCGTTCATACTGAAACGTTTAGTGATGGGTGATTAGAATTCGCGACTCGATTCGCGATTCAAAATATAGCAATTGTTGACCAAGAATATTTTTGAAAAATATTGTATACGAAAATATTAGGAAATTTATAATTTACGTAAAATATACTGTAATATTTTCGTATATTTTTGTATGCGATATTTTTCGAGAATACAACTTCTTTTTACATTGTTTATCTTTTTTTTTTCTCTTCGCGAAGAAAAAAGGAGGAAAATTAAATGAGATGTAAGAAGTTCAGTTGAAAAGAATAAATCATGTAATCTTTTCATAAAGACAAGAAATATGAAAAGTGAATTTTTTTCTCATTATTTTTGGCAAAATTTTTATGTTTCCCGTCCTAAAGAAACAAAAACTACATGATCGCTACACAGAAATTGAATATGCAATAAAAAAATTATTCCGTGTAACAAACAAAATAATGCGAGCATCGCTTAAGTTATATATCCATTTCTAATGTAGATTGACTTTAATCTTGGTTTAACTTATTTTTTTCTTTTCATGATTCTTAGAAATAGAACAAGATAAAAAGTAAGTTAAACCAAGATTAAGGTTAATCTACATAGAAGTGGACATTAGATGACTTTGATCAAACTCCGTCGATTAACTTAATCGACAATTAACTCGACAGAATCGCTTAAGACAATCTCTAATATACAGTTTTTAATTTTTTTTATACATAGAATTTTATTAATTAATTTTATCTTATTCGTATTATTTTATCTTATTCGTATTATTTAATAAAATAGTGCTGATAAATCAAATTAATCGGAGTTTGATAAAACTGACCCTGATAACTCTATGACTTTCGCGAATGCAAGAATTTTTCCAGGAGAACACAGTTTAAAATCACATTATCATATCAAAAATTTATCACAAAATCATCATCAAAAGTAATATAAAAATAAAATAACATCATCATTATGATTTTTCTTAAAATGATTTCAACCTGACATTATTTTGATCTTATTATAATTTGTATTTTACTTGGATTATTATTGATCTTACTCATGTTTTTCTTTTCTTTACGTTTCTCTTTTCGTTCGCTTTTTCTTTAAAATTCTTATAATAAGTTTCTATTATTATAAAAACCATAGATTTGTTCTTTTTAGTTAAGTCTTCTTACACAGTTTCTCTCCTTCTCTCTCTCTTTGCTCTTTTTCATTTTATGTTGAAAATAAGAAGAGAAAAGAGACTAAAAAGCATATCGATTAGGATATCGATTAAGTAACTTTTTACTCTACATTTTTCATGTTTAAAATTACATGATCGACTTTTAGGTTATGTCTGTATTCATCAATTAGACCTTATATTTAAGGCTTCTTTAAATTTATCTTCAGATGCTCTACGAATTATTTCATAATTGCCCAAGCAGAACAACAAATCATTTATATGATATTAAAATGATATTAAAGTGACTCCAAAATGATAATTAAAAGTCATTTTTCAATCATTTCTGATTCATTTTAATATCAGTTTGTTATCGTGACTTATTGTTCTACTTAGGTGATTATAATTGAGCATTTAAAGATAAATTTATAAGGAAGTACAAAGACTATGTCTTAAATACAAAGACTATGAGCAGTATTCATAGACCGTGTTTATTTCAAGACTGTCTTAAGTAAAGTCTTAAGACGCTAATACAATCTTCTGATTGCTTTGTGACTTCTTAAGACGGTCTTGAATATAATATTTGACTATGAATATTATGGCTCAGTTTCACAACTTACGATTAACTGCGCGTGATTCAACTTATTTCTCATCTCTTTTCAATTCTAGCTTTAGAAAGAGATGAAGAATAAGTTAAACCTCAGTTAAGAGTTAATCATGAGTTGTGAAACTGGGCTTATGGGAACTTTCCAGCAAGAAACAAATTGACACAAGGGTCATCCTTGTTCGATCAGTAAGAAACAAAGACTCTTGTGTCGATTGTTTCTGTTAGAAAGCTCCTTTAGAATACAGGCACTAGAGTCTCTCATGGAGTGTACGTGATGTACGTCCCTGACGTACGCGGAAGAGATGGACGGCGCGTGCGCGTTCGCACACACCCGTGGCACCCATGCTTGATCACCTTTATTTTTGGAAGCTGCTGGAAGCGGGTAAGCGAGCGGGTGAAGCGGCGACTGACTGTCATTACTGTGTCACTAGAGTGTCGCGGACTGTTGGCGTGTTTGGATGTGCGTGTGTATGCGCATGACTGCGACCTATCATCACGAGCGATGTCGACGCGAACGGCGATGCCGACGATGACGATGTTCAAGTCGAGGATTGGCTCGACATCACTGACGAACGGCAATGGAAATCTCACCGAGATCCAGAAATCGATGCCAGCGAGCTTCTGGTCGAGAATTCGCGTGAACGAGTGGACGTTCAGTCTGATGCTCTTTATCTTCTCACTCGCCATCATCGTGATCAAGCTGTACCTGAATTATTATGGTAGGTAAACACAAGTCGCTCGGATACGTCTTACTCTTCTCAATTTCCTTTAAATCAGCACGTCGCCTGAATCTTTCTACCTCCCGAGATCGGACGTGTTGCCAAACTTCCGTTCGCGCGTCCACGAATCTCAATTGAGGTTAGACGCATCATTTAAGTTAATTTAAACGTACACTTTCTGTTTTGATTCTGTTGAAAGGGACGTTCCTAGCGATCTGAATCGCTTCCACGAGGAAAGAATCGTTGTCACGCGAACGACAGTAGATCTTCGCCGGTAGGACATACCCGTTCTGGGTCAATCCGTCGTATACACAAGTTTTTGTTTTGGTTACATTGGAAGTGGGATTGCCGACGATGCGAATCCGTCTTGAGGGGAAGCCTGTGTCGTTGCACGTCGATATGTACTTTATTTTTATTTTGTCTCCTGTACTTTACTTTTATTTTGTCTCCTGTCAAAACGCGATAACTCCGAAACAGAAGTTAGCTCTGTAATTCCTCTGATTATATTTTCTGTACACTTATATTATTGGATATGTTCTTCTCAGTTATGCCTTTCTATATGTTCTTCTCAGTTTTGCCTTTCTCTTTCTCTGCTTTCATAGCATGGGCAAGTAATTGTTTCTTTAAAAAAAAAGGAGAGGTAGAAATGTAGCTGAAAAAAACAGATCTAATATTTCTATAATAATTTGACCAGGCGATCGTTTGTTAATTTGCCTGTTATGTTCTAATTATTATTTATTGTCATGTAGATATTTCTAAAATTATTTATGTGATATTAACTGTTCATGCTTTCCAATTTATGTAATATTAACTTATTAATGCTATAAGACAAGAATTTAACACGATCTAATCATTTGTTTGTTTATATTAATTTTACAAATTGTACTGCTATAAATTGTCTCATCTCATTCTTTTATGCCTCTATCAGAGTAGAGATTGAGATTGAATTTGAACTAATCAAAGCAAAGTTTGTTAAACTAAATATTAGTATAACTATTGTTTTGTATATTTACATATAAATATTACTAAGCAATATTACCAAGACTCGCTTTGAAAATAGCATTCTTCTCTCTTATTTGTGTTTAAATATTTCTTGGTCTATTTATTTAATATTAGTTAATATTATATAATTCTCTTTTTTCTAATTGATTAAATTCAATTTCAATTTCTAGTCTGATATTAAGATGAAAACCAGACGATTCTCATCTCCGTTATGATTTCATTAAATAAATTATTTTTTGCAAAAATTCGCAATCGCACAGATAGCATAGAACAGTAATAATTTCTAGTAATATTCCAGCAGCATTGCAACGTTGCTGTAATATTATTGGAATGTTTTATATTACGTCTAAAATTGCGTGAGCTTTATTTCTAATAGATAAAAACGCACAGACGAAAGAAATAAATCTAATACATCTCGGCAATAATTTGTCCAGGCAATCGTTTGTTAAGTTGCTTTATGTTCTAATTATTATTTGTTATCAATCTGTATTTCTTAAATTATTTATGTAATATTAACTGCTTTAAGGCAAAAACCTAACTTGGATCAGTTATTTGTTCATTTATATAAATTTGATATTGTATCGCTATCAATCAGCGTCCATTCTGTTCTCTTAGGAAACTAGACGATTCGCTATTCTTTCAATAAACGAATTATTCCTTGGCACAAAAATTAACCATTTATTCCGTGAACTTTATTCCTTTTAAAGAACACATCGTAGCGTGCATTATACAAGAGATGAAGAGATAATCAATGATTATATTTTTACGGTGCTTTCCAAGAGTTTTATCATTTAAACGTGCGGCTCCGAACTCATGTTAAAATGCACATCGTGTACATGTAGCCTGCATTCTTCGGTTATATTTTTACCGGGGCGCGTGGCCCATTTCTATTATGAGATCATCTTTTCCCGTACAACGCAAGTCCTTCGATCCTCTCCAGCTTCCTTGCTCATGCAATTATTATGCGAGATCTGGCGTCGCCCATGACCGAATTTGTCAAGGCCGTGTCATCGTTTTAAAAGTATATATGCCTGATCAATTATAAAAAAAGAAAAGACAATTAAAGAGAGAACTTCTTTATTTATCTTATCTTTTATTTTATCATTTAATTAAATTAATTACTTTTACATAAACTTTCACGGAAAATTTCACGCATTAGGATATAAATGTAATATATAATATTATTTTATTTAGAATTTATAATATTATATTTTAATTGAAATATATATTTATAATTTAATTTAAAAATTATGAATATAAATTAAATTATTTATAATATTAATTTAAAAAAGAATAATAATTTAGTTTAAATGTTTTCTTTACGAATTAATGTAATCTATAAAAGTTCTATAATTTTCTCTCTCTGCCTTTCAAGAGATTTATGTGGTTGATATGAGTTTCTCATGCTCTGCCCTTAGGAAAGCTTTTGTCATGGCAAGCTGGCGATCGATATTCTTTGCCATCGGTAGCATTTACGCAAATGTACGAAACAATACCGAGTATGTCCGACGTTTTATCGAAATTTGATGTGAAACAATTATCGACGGATAACGAAAAGCTTTTGAACACCAGCAAGTACGCAGGAGCAACTTCTGATATGCTGATAGCATTTTACAGCAGATTTGGGTGGCTGTTGAAAGCAACGATGAGCGGACTTGTGATAACAGGTTTCACTTGGTTTATCCTTTACAAGGACAGCAGTATACCTGGTATCAACCCACCGTTTCCTTTCAGTCCTTCCAAACAGAGGTAGACTTTTGGTTTCTCTATTTAATTACAGTATTTATTCAATTCAATTACAGTAGTTCCATACAATTCTTGCTTTAGAGAGTAAAATTTTAGTAAATTTTAGGTATGCATCTTTTATTGTACAATGTATAATTGATAAAGATGTATGAAAATCTAAATAAAAAAATATATAGATAAAAATATATATTCTATTGCTCATTAATTTATTAGAACAAGCAGATAAATTTTATACTTTTTTATGCTGCTTGAAAAATTGCAAATGTAACGCGATTTATATTTGTTAATGTTGTTTATTTCAGGATACATGGCAGTTCAAGGATACAGATAAATTATTTAGTTGGTGCGCTAAATGGGATATTATTTTTTATCTACATGTGTCTTTAATATAGTGGAAACGTTGTCGATTTTCAAAAGATGGTTCTATTTTTCTCTTTTTGTTTATTTAGTATTATTTATTTAATTCACTAATTTATGTCGTCGGTAGCACGTTTATTTATGAGTGACTTTTATTTGCGAATAAGGCCTACTAATGACAAAATCTTAGTATTTTGTAGCTCTTTTTCTATTAATATTGCTATATTATTAGATTTCGTAAGTAGCTTTGAGCAAGAATTAAAAGCTCTTTGAGCGAAAACTAAAGTTTCGCGAAAATGCACAGGAATACATTTTCTAAAATGTGAAAAACTTCGAAACCCACTATTAGGATAAAGAATTTATTCTGCTTCTATGTATATTAATAGGCGTTACTAATGACACAAGGTGCGGTTATTGAAACCAAGTACTTTGGTTGCGCGGTATGCAACAACCAAAAACGTCGAAGTACAAAATAGATTGTTCCATACCTTTTTCTCCAAATTTTATATAGTTATCTATTATTACTGTTTAAGACTGATTGATAATCTGAAAGGGCTTATTTATTGATAGGCTAAAGTAAGTGTTGTAAGATATAGTTAATTTACGTACGCAGAATATATAATATATATATATAT
>NW_017259246.1:376492-391919 GCF_001594045.1 Atta colombica
TATATATATATACATATATTGCTTATATAAGAATGAATATAAATAGCAGAAACGTGAGGCTATGAGTAATATTATATTTCATATTCAATGCGTCATTCTGAATGTTACAAAAATGATTGAAGTCTTTCTCATTGGCAGCTAAGAATATACGAAGAAAAACACGTTTCTGAGGACCATTCGCCTATATTTATATTTAAATTATTTCAATAAATATTAGACTTAAATTATGAATCTATTACAATTTCAATTTTTCAAATATTGATATAAGCAAATATTAAGCGAAACTACGACTTTTAATTATAAACATTTATAAAAATTACAAAACACTTTACAAACATTAGGGTGGGCAAAAAGTGATACATTTATTATTATATAGAAGTTACATAATACGAACTAGAATAAGATAATTCCCAGAGGTTTATCATGCGATAAAAGCCTCGTCCTTTCCGATTATCGCAGAAATAACGTAACACAAATTACGCTAAAAGAATATTTTATTTTTTAAACGATTAAAACAGGAATGTTAAAAAAAGAATGGATATTTGTAGTTGTGTAAGCTGCGTCTTATTAATATTATCGCTGTATACGCATGTTTTCCCGCATTCGCGAGAACGAAATGCTATTCAATAAACATTGAATATACATTCGCACTTCATGTATATTTCTTATCTCGTTCAAATGTTCCGCCCGACGGCGACATGTTGGCGCACGACGCGGCGATAACGCAATCGTGCGCAATCGCGAGGGACTTGCGCAAGCATGCGCAAGTTGTAAAGCGAAGGCGACGAAACGGTCAGTACGCATTGTGTATACTGTATCGTTCACGAATTCTTATCTCATCCATCGTTTTCTGCCCTTGTTTTTCGACGATCTTTTCTCACGATGGCGAATGAGACGTGTTCGTCTGGCGAAGTCATGACTGAGGCCGCGAAAACGGCAAATCAGTTGTACAAGATCCACAATCAGGATGACTTCGGCCGGATTACCAAGGGAATTAAGGTTGCACGGTGCATGCAGTCACCGTCGACTTACGGTGAGTTCAGAGCTGTGAGCCTGATTTGTGAATGTATAACAAGACGCAGAAATGCGAGAAACGTATGTTTATTTATTTTCCACTGAGGTCAGAATAGAGCTCCGCATTTAGAGCGAGATGAACGTTCAGATGAACGTTCATTGGGAGCAGAAGGTGCAGCTAGAAAGGATAGCTCACATATGTGACATTTGTCAAGGCACGAAGGACACTCAGCAAGTTCTAGAGAAGCGTAACTGTTTCTCTTGAAACAATTACTGAGAGTAGATATCATTTAATAATAGTTAATTAAATAAAATGTGTTTATTGTGTACTGTACTATTGTATGCATCTGTTTTTATATTGTCAATTGTCAATAGGAAAAAATTTGTGTAAATATTTATACTTATTTAAAACATTAGATTGTATGACCTTTTTTGTTATCTCTTTCTTATAGGAGATAATATATTTTTAGATACTGTCTTAAAACAATTATGCTTATCGGTTTAAAGGTTTAAAGGCTTTGGATGCAGAGTGAAGAAAATGATATGCATAGCTTAAAATGTTTATGTCTCGATTGTTTAAATTTTATTTAAAATTATGAAAACATATATTTTGATTTAATATTATGATTTAATTTCATTTGACGTGTTGTTATAATAAGATTGGTATGAGAATTTTTTTTTACATTAATATTTTATTTCCTAGAATTCACAGTTATATTAAAAATATATAATATAATAATATCGCTATATGTAGAGTCTAAAGATTACCAGTGAAAACCTTGAGTTCATATCTTTAATATAATCAGTTGATGTGATATTAATCAGGAAATTAATTACATTGGATCTCTTTCTTGGGCCGTTACAAAGATAAAACTTAATTGTACAAATTAAGGGAAGTTGAATATTATTTTTTGTTGAGATTATCCTAAAAAAATAGCAGGTCGTTTTTAATTTTTCAATATGCATGAGAAAAATAGGAAATAGTCAATAGTTTAACAAGATTTCACATATGGAGTATAGTTCTCATACCAATCTTATTACCTCTGCTTCGCAGTACTGCCTGACAGTGAGCAGATAATATGCGAGCTGGTGGTATCCGATTCTTTGTGTTGTTCCTATTGTAATACCGAATTTGAGGATAAGGTGCAACAGAGACTCCACTACAAGCTGGATTGGCATCGTTACAATCTGAAGCAACATCTGAATGGTTTGAAGTCAATTAGTGAAGACAATTTCAATAAGTTGGCCGGTGAAGGTACAGTCTGAGATGAAGTACAGCGAGCTTTAAGATGGTGCAAAAACAATTAGGCATGTGGGAATTTTATAGGCGACATGTCTAGCCTGTCTGGTAGTGAGGTAGAGTCCGAGAACGATGACGATGCTGGTACTTCGGAGACTGGGATTTCATCTAATGAACAAACCAAGAACGAGTCATCAAGTAAGACTGGACTTGGCAGATCCAGAAAGACGTCAGAAAGACGCGGGAAGGCAATCGAGTCAGACATTTCGGACACGGAGTACAACGAGGAAATGTCCAAGGAGCGGAAGCTACAGGTTGTCGCAAGTCGTCACACCAAGGTGTTTTTCGAGAACGATGATGGCAATATATTTAGTATCTACCGGTGTTTGCTGCATCATAAAAAGGTGTGTTTGTTATCATTAGCAGGATTGTCATCAATTAAAGTGATGCAAACTTATGCACTATTATTCATTAGTCTATTCTTTTCAGCTGAACTTGTTGCACCGTTCATTTTTCCTTCTTTTTTTCCAACGCAACATAAAGAAAAAAAGAGAAAAAGTAAACGCTGCAAAAAGTTTAGCTAAAAAGAACAAGTCTACTATTACGTATGCTTGGAAAGTATATGCTTGCACACGAAGTATCATTTTGAAAATTGATTACTTTGTTAGAGTCGCTTGGCGTGCTCTGTACTTGCCAGATCGGGAGATATGCAATTACGTTTTAGGACATTCCCGAAAAAGACACCGAGATGATTGCTCAGGCACTGGATAGCGGCAGAAAGTCCAAATGGACGGTCATCATGGTCGGTGGTGGACACTTCGCTGCGGCAGTATTTCAGGGTATGCACTATTCTTAAGAATATTTTGATGATGTGCACAATTGTTATATTCACCCGCTTTGGTGTATCGCAGATGGTGAGCCTATCGTGCACAAGACCTTCCATTCTTATACCGTGCGAGCAAAACAAGGCTTCGCTCAAAATTCTCGTACAAATGGTAATCACGCGAAAAGCGCTGGTGCAAGTTTGCGAAGATATAACGAAGCATCGCTTATTCAGGTACATTCTGTTTATACATCTCGCTAGAGATTAATGAGTTATTTAATAACCAATTAAACTGACAAGTTGCAAGCTGATGTAACGATTCTAGCATGTACAAGAGATATTGGAGTCATGGTCGATGCACATCAACAATTCAGCAGCTATTTTGTACCGAGCAGTCGGTCCACACAATCGTACGGTGCTCTTCGGTGGCAAGAATCCACCTTTAGATAAGAACGATTTTAGAATAAGACCACTGCCATTCCCTACTCGAAGAGCAACGTTTAGAGAAGTCAAGAGGGTATACGATATTTTGAGTACCATGGAGATTTATGGTAAATAATAATAATAATAATAGTAATAATAATAATAATAATAATAATAATAATAATAATAATGAAATAGTTGTTCACAATCTCAACTTAATTTATATTCAATCTGTATCGAACAATTCATTTTTGTAATGTCATATTTTAGGCTCTGCGGCGGATTTCACGGACTGTTTCCCCAACTCTCCGCGACAGCCCGTACGGAAGAAGGTTTCGAAACCGGAGATCATGAGTGAAATACCTGAAGGAGAAATTGCTACGGAGTACAATTCTAATGCCAGTAATCTCAGTAATCCGCAGGATAACATTAAGACACCTGCGCAATCTACTCCAGAGAAGCAACACCGGAATTCTCGTTCACATATAGATAGGGCGAAGCCGAGGAAAAGTCCAAATCGGCCACTGCCAGGTTCATATTATTAATTTGAAATATGAGTAATTAAGATTCTCCTTTTTTAATTAGGGTTCTCCACAAGATATGCTGTGATTATTATTAAAAATAATATTTGCATAAAATTATGTTTATATTATTCCACTTATATTTGTATGTTAGATTAAAAAGAAAGATTTACTATTTTACAGATATAATTATTAAATTAGCTCAATCGTCCTCTGAGTCCGAAATAGATCCAAATTTTTCAATGGACGTTCCTTTAATTGAAGAAAATTTTGAGGTGTCATTTAGGGCAAATTTACAACCGTTTCAAGATACTGTGCCGAGATACATGAAAAACAAGAAAGCTCATCGACAGAAAAAGAAAGTCAAGAAGGATAGTAAGTCTCATTTTTTAATAGATACAGTAGAACTCTGTTTATCAGAGCATATGCCAGAAGACAAGACAGTTCCGAATGTTTCAGGTAATAGAGATTTACTAGTTCTTTCTTCTATAATACCTAATTATTAGTTTCAATAATTTTGGAGCTGACATTCAGATAACTGAAGTTGAACACTTCGAACTCTTATTATCTGAACTACACATCCATAATTCGGATAATAAGAGCTCAATTAAAAGTTTAGAACGAATTTGTTCATATAAGTGGAGTGCAGATAAACAAAGTTTTTCTATGTATCAAAATTATAATCTTTTTTCAAAAAGAGAAAATGTTTACAGTTTAAATGATACAGTTAAAATAATATAAAGATTTTTATGTTAAAATTAAGAGAAAATGAAAAATACATTAATACATATTTTCATTTTAATGTATTATGTTACATTATTTTTAGATCAGATGAACAATGAAGTGCTGTCGGATGCTAAGATCAAATTATGGACTGCCTGTAAGCGGGGCGATAACGATCTGTTATCAGCAGTTATTGATACCTTGTTAGCCAAAATTAAGGAGTGCGAAGAGGAGCAAAACAAGAAAGATGTCACAGACAGTTGCGTCATGTCCAACAATACTCTCGTAAGCACGAATGACGTAACGAAATTGGTTAACGATACCAATGAGGATGGCAATACAATGCTGCATTTGGCGGCACTTGGTGGACATTGCGAGCAAGTATGGTGCGTACATCTTATTATTATTATTGAATAAATTTTATATTTTTAACGAAATCTTGAGTTATATAATTTGATTTGTTAATAGGTTGCTGCTAGAAATCGGATCTGATCCTTGCAATAAGAATAAAAAACTGCAGACACCATATGCTGCTGCAAACGATAAAAAAACTAGAAATGCGTTTAGAAGATTTATGGAAGCTAACCCGGACAAGTTCAATTATCAAAAAGTATTATTCAGAATGTTACATTAATAATATCTAAACAATGGTTTTTACATATGTATTTTGATGCTTAACAGTCTCAAATACCTGGGCCGCTCTCTGATGAGATAGAACAAGCAGAAACGGAAAAGAAAAGACAGCAGCGTAAATTGAAACGTTTTAAGGAAAAAGTTAAGAGGAAGGAATTCGAATTGAAGAAGCAGGAAGAAAACGAGAAGCAGAAGTTTCTTAATCTTAGCGATAAAGAAAAGGTTAAGCATGTTATAGGAAATATTGAAAGTGTATTTTGTTAATAGTTTAAATTTGGTTCTCATTGGAATGGTTTATCTGATTGTTTCTTTCTCTTTGTCTTGTAGAGAGCTTTGATCGTACAGAACCGGATGTTGAGTGAAGGATACACTGTGATGTCGCGATGCTTCCAATGCGCCATCGATATGACTGATAAGGTGCCTTTCGAGTATAACGCCAATCGTTTCTGTTCAATGCCATGTCTCAAAGAGCACCGTCTTCACAATAAATATGTTATCTGATGGTGCATTATGTCTAGCTAGGAAAACTTTTATGCCAATTACTCATTTGCAATCGTGATTACGAGAGGCTGCATTTACAGTCAAGTTACAGTCAACCCCAGATAGCATACGAACATTCTATAAATATTTATTAAGAACATTTTTACATTCTGTAGATGTATTAAAAATACTGCAAATATTAATAATATGTTCATATAGTATATTCTAGTAATACAACTGTTGATATATAATACACTATGAACACACATAAAATATTTTATACAATGTTCTATATTCTACATATTTTCATATGTCTGCCTAATCTTATGCACATGATAAGGATCCCAGACAACATTAAGACATCTTAAAGATGTCCGAAAACTTTAAGACATCTTAAATAAGAGTATTCTTCTAAATAGTTATCACAGTCATATTGAAATTGTGACGTCAGAAACGAGAAATGGCATGTTAATTTTTGTTGTGTATAAAGACAATTTGGATAAAACAAAATGATGATCGCGTTAAAACATATGTAAAAATGGACGAAAAGTGTTTATTTTCCCTGATAGTAAATAATCGTAAAAAATGATAAAAAGTATGTGTAAGTGAAAATAGACTACGCATTGAATAAAAATATTTATCATTTTTTACGAATCCAAATTGTTTTTATTTATAAATAGCATGTGATAAAAATTAACATGTCATTTCTGATGTCATGATTTCAATATGGCTTAGAAGCCTCAAAAAAGTCATATTTTAAGACATCTTAAAATATGTGATATGATCATAAAGGTATTTTTAAGATATGTTATGATCTATTTTATCTAGGGAATGTTTCAGACGCTCTATATTTAGCATAGTTGGTAAAGACTAATGTCTTTTTTTTCTTTTTTTAAGAATAAAATGTATTGTGTTTTTTCTGAAATATGTTTTTAATGCTTCAAATATGCTTTAAACAATATTATAAAAAAAAACATATTAAAAACATCAATTAAGCACTAAACTGTTTAAAACACATTTAAAACATATTTTTTATCAAATGATATTTAGATATCTTAAATCATGACTTACGTCTTTTAGATGTTTTATTTGTGGCAGCTTTTAGATGTCTTATAAAAAACATTTGCGACTTCCTTTAGATGTCTTTAAGATGTTATAATGTTCTCTGAGAAATAATTTATTTACGCCTTGCACCAACATTACTTTGACTTTTTTTTTTTAATGTCATGAGAAAGAGTTTAGTTAATGCCGAGAGATAGAGTTTTAAATCTCGCTCAAAATCAAAGTAACATTGATGCAATCTTAGATATAAATTTTAGAATTTTAGATTATATTAGCCGTGTCAATATTTACATTGTCAATATTGAAAATCTATAATTATTTGTAACATTAACTATAGATTTTAAGAAATCTATAATTTACTTTACGTATATAGACTTTTAGTATTGACAATATAAATAATATATATACATTATTTGTTTAATGTATATAATAAATTTTTTATGGTACACGCACACATATTTTCTTTGTCATATTAATGCACAATTTATATATACATATATACAATTGCTCAAACGTTTATTGAGACATTTAATTTTACTAAACTATTTCTATTGTGCATAGCTATTTAACGTAATATTGTGTTGTATATATTTTTTAATTAACAAAATTTTTTAATTAACAATAATTAACAATTTATAAACAATGTATAAAAAAACATTAACGAGATAAATTTTAAAATCACATTCTACAAACGGATTGCGTTCAGCTCAATAGTTGAGAGAGCTCTTTCTGCTATTGATGTATTCTTCTAAGTCTAAAATTCTGATTGGATGATTTAAAAGAATACAATAACAGCAAGTGCTCATCCAATTACCTACTGGATGTAGCGTTTAACTTCCTATCAATTATATTGATGATTTCTCCTTTTACATTAAGCCCAGAATATATTTGCAAATTATAATAATATTTATAAAGATTGAGATTTCTTGCTGCTATATATATTGAGATTTCTTGCTGCTATATATATTTTAAGTGCAACTTACCTAATGTTTCCTGGAAATGTTTTTCCTCGAGATTCAGCTGAAGATCTATTAAGCGTGATAATATATCAGACGCTATTGTATAGTAAAGCAGTGCTCTATACAATATAGTACCTGGTATATTATAATACCTGATATACTACGTTATTATCAAGTACCAGTTTAACCTTAGTGGACAAGATCAGGCCCATATATAAAAATACTTAGAATTCTTTTATTCGAAATAAACTTTTGAAATGCGACCCAGAAGAACATTCTATGAATGTTCTTTTTATTATGAATATGAATTTAACTAAATAAATATTCTATGTAGGATATTCGATTAAAATATTCTGAACATATGTATTTTATAAGAATATTTTATAGAATAATTTTGTGCTATCTGGGATTGTATATTGATAAGTATCGAAATTCTACGGCTTGTAGAATTTGCATCTTGTAATAATTTCACTATAGAAAGGAATTTTGATGATGTCATTGTGTTTTTCTTTGGAATATTCTTTTATAATAAAGCATGATGATTTTCAGAAAATTATTAAGAACACAAGCATTTCTTGATTTTAATAAATGAAAAAGAAACTGAACCGTAAGAAAATTATGACAAAAGAATTTTGATATGTAAATAGCGATGTAAAGAGATGAATGATAAGATCGAACGATTTAAAAAATTCTTTCAGGCTATAACAATGGATTATATATTTCGATCTATATATAATCGGATGTACACAGAGGGCACATTTTTTACAAGGTATAATGTATAAGATATACTCTATACATATTTCGACTAATATTTGACATCTTTACTCGTGTATTAAATGCCATACATATAGTATATAGGAGTAAAATGACATACTGCTAAAAGAAATAATAACTACTCAACGTTCACATATACATTCGCGTTCGAAATATTTGCGGAAAGATTACGCATGTACATACAGGATGCTTAAGTATAATTTATTTCTAATATTTTTCTTGAAAAAACTGAGAGAAAGATATTGCCAAGAAATTAAAAAAAATAATATCAAATAAGAAAAATTAACATTTCAATAGATTATGGCCAGTATTCATAATTGATTCTTATAGGTATTTAAGACTGTCTTAGGTACAATGTTAAAATGTTAAGATGAATCAATGAAATGGTATTAGCATCTTGAGTCATTACTTAAGATTATCTTGAAATAAAAATGGATTATAAATGCGTCGGGGGCCTGTGAGTATATTATATAAATATATAAGAAAACTCAAGATTTAACATATTAATAAATAATTTTTTCTATAAAAAAATTTTTTTTCTAATTTGTAAATGATGTGCGACAAACGCGATTAACGAAAAATAAAAGTTAGAAACTTACAAATTAGAATAGAAACTTTAAGATATTAATGAAATTATTTAAAGAAGTTAGAGCTTTATAGATCATTTAAAGAAATTAGAGCTTTATAAATGCTAATTAATATTTAATTATTAATTTAGAAATAATAAAATAAGATAATTACTCGGATAAAAAAATCATTAATATCAGAAGAATATATATTATAAGAATATATTCTATCTTTCTATTAATTATTAATTAAATCTGTAAAGATGATTTTATCAAAGGCACCCTATACATATCCGATCGTAAAATCGTATTAATGACTAGTATCATCAAAAACGAACATTCGCTCGCGCGTGTTATATATTATCCTAAAAAATTGATTTCACGATTAACAATACGATGTAATTCCGGAAATTCGACACGGTTTTTGCAAACGAAGAATATCTCGGATGAGAAATGAAAAGTATGTTGAAGAACATCAAATGATTTCACAGATTCAATTGTAACAGCAGTATATTATATCGACATCCAGCAGTATATTATAACTCCCCATTGATGTATGTACAAGGTAACTGTCTTTACACTTAGTCCCTACAAGCTTGATAAAAATAGTGCACAAAATATACATTTTGTGCAGAACGATCGAACGGTCTTACGCGATTGTTTGGAAACGATTGGAACGGACGTGGATCGAAAACCCGAGATCTAACTTGGACGAGGAATGAGAAGAAAATTTTTTGACATCGCGAGTCTTTTCGATCGCCCTATATCTTTCCTGGTTTCCCTCTTGAACATTCGAGATATATACAAAATTATTTCGGAATCGTGAAGCATAGATCTGAGTATCATTTAGGCTGAACGCATGCGGAGTATCGCTTGTATCGTGGTCCTCTGTTCGTGCAAAAATAGGTGTTCTGCATTCGATTTTTTATTTCTGGTTCCGATCCCGTCAGACGAAACGTCGAGTGCAGCTCATTTAAGTACAAAATATCTTTGTTCGAGATCATCTGTTATGTTTTCTTTGCATCAATCTTCCTCGTGTCTGCCTTGATCACGATGTATGGTCTGACTTATACTATTTTTGTTTCACTGATTTGAGATACATGCAGTAGATCTCCCTTCACTGTCTAACATAGCAATGTAAATTTAAACTGAAAAATTTTCGTCATACTAAATTTTACACAACGGTAATATTTTGATTTAAGATTTTCATTAAGATTTCGCACTCTCATTTATATGGAAATTCATATGAAAATTTTCAAATCGAAAATTTAAAAGTCCGTAAAATAATAATGGAGGATTTTTCTTCTAGAATTTTTTGAATTTTTGTTGAGTATATTTGTTGAATAATTAATTATTCAAACAAATTGATATTAAATGATTATATTTAATTAGTCGTACTAATTGATGTATCTGTGAAAACGATAATGGGCCAATGTATTATTAATCTTGTGGTGACCGAAACATCCGTTTAAAATTTTAAAATCTGAATAATCACTCCATTTTCATTATTAATGTAAATTTTTACAACGATGTAAACTGCCATTGAAATTTTTTTAAATAGTAAAAAATCTGTATGTTTGTAATACATTTTCCGCTTTTTCCAAGATTCGTTAATCAAAATAATTGAATTCTCTTCGTTTCTTCAAAATCTAAATCGTAACAACAGCAATCAAAGCGATCTTATGAACCAGATTTCATTTCTCGTGGCGATGACATCATCTCTCTTCATTTAGATCGATGTGGAATCATCCGTATCGGTATCATCACCGTAAAGACCCTTACTATCAGTTTTCGTCCACGAGGTCGCGGTAGTTTCCACGCCAACCTCATACCTATTCTCCTGTTGGGCATTATTGGATGGCACGATTCTCACGTAGGTCTCCCTTACGCCCTTCTGCTCTGTAATGTCCTTAGTCCTCTCCTCGCAACTAGCGGACTTGGAGCGGATCTTCTCCTCTGGCTTCTTCGTCATTGTCTCGATCGATTCCAGCGAGCTCTTTCTGCGGCTACTCCTGCGATTCGACCTGATGATCTGCTGATTACCGACAGAGGGTTTTCTGCCCACCTTCGGAGAATTCTCGTTCTCCAGATACTTTCGGATCCATTTGGGTGTCTCACTCGAGTATGCCTGCGCCTTCTTCGCATACTTGCCGGGTGTGCTTGGCAAGATCATCGGTATCTCCGTTTCGATCACCGTCGTGATCACCTGCTCGTTCTCGTCGAAATTGCTCTCCAGGAACTTGCGCTTCGGCGTGCCTCCCACGCTTAGCTTGCCAAGCGTCGAAACGCTGCCGCTTTCGTCACTGCCGGGCGTCTCGTACGTGTACGAATAATGCCGTTGAATGTGCTTCGGCTCTTTTTCCTGTTGTTGCTGATCCTGTTCCTTATCTTCCTGCTTCTTGTTCTCGCTCGTCTCTTGATTTCGTCTATTCTCTTCTTTCTCGATTCTCTTCAGCTTCTCGAGCGCGTCATCGATCGAGTATCGCGGTGATTTCCTGCTGCTAGCACTGATGCTGAACTCTGGCAACTTCACCGGTGACAACAGCGATTGCCTTAAGTTGCCGGCGATACTATGCCGTTGTCGGACAGGTGGATCCAGCAACCGACGTAAGCTTGAGTTTCTGATCTCCGGCACCGACATCCTCTCCCGCATCGGAATCGGCGGTGGTTTACCACCGCGCCCGGTCTTCCCGAATGGAATGATTTCTGATTTGGGTGGCGACGGTGATTTCGACGGTTTTCTGTCCGTGAATGGGAAATCCGGCGCGAGAAATCGTCTTTCACCGGGTGGAAAGATCGGGGACGTGCTCGCTACAATAACGCTTTGCAGACCTTCGCAGGTAGGACTCTTTAGTCTGTCAGATGTCAACCCCATGAGCTCCTCGGTCTTCATTTGCTGATGCTCGAAAATCGGCGAACTGGCGATTGGTAGCAGCCGCGACTTACAGCTGTCTTGACTGTCTAGACTGAAACGCTGCTTCGTCAACTGACTGTCTAAGCTGAAGCGTTGTTTGGGCGTGCCGGCGATCAATCGCAGGTCGTTTTGCGTCTCTAACTCCGGTATCGAGAACCGATCGCGATTGAACTTCACCTGAGCGGCACTACCACCCAGATCTTTGATATTTCGATATTTAGCTCCGATGTCCAGCTGCGAGAGACGATCGCGCTGGCTTACCTGTAGGATAGCAGGCCCGAATCTCTTATGTTTAAGAGGATAAGGTGGCGGCGAGGGTGAATGCATTCCGATACCGCTACTGAGACACGGTTGGGACAGTCGCTGTTGCGTCCGACCAGGATAATAGTCGCCGGTGACGAGAGTGGGCTGCGACAATCGCTCGCGCTTATCATGTCGCAAGGCAAACCGACGGATGTCCGGCTGCGAAAGTCGCGACGAGCTTCGTTCCATCGTCAAACTGCCACGGGGACTTCCGCTGCCACCCAGAGCATGCACATTTGGTGTCGATAGCCTCTCTTCCTCGTTGATACTGTTGTCGCCCGAAGTAGCACGTAGACTTGTATAGGATAGACGGCCTCCACCGCTGCCACGGTGCATGCTGAAATTGAACGAATTGATGCCGCTCAGGCTGGAATTGAGGGTGGGCTGCGACATACGGATGCGACGGTCTGGCGAACCGCCCGATCGCCGGTCGTACGAGATCAGCAGAGTCGGTAGATTCGGCTGTGAGTAACGACTGCGTTGACTTGCGGGCGAGTAACTCGGTGGACAGGGAGTAGTTGAACGGGTGCATTCGTAGGTGCCCGAATCCTGGGATTCGATGCTGGATTGTGACTGCGGTGGTATCTTGACGGGCGTGATATGCAGATTCGGATGAGACAACCGGTTCTTGCGGCCCTGACCCGGTCGTTTCAGATGGTCGATCAAATTCGGCTGGGACAGCCGGACGATGCATGGATTCGGGCGTCGGTTCAGATACCAAAGGTCCCGGCGGGAATATGGCTCGCATCAGAGGGTACCTTCCTCACGCAGGCGCCGCATGAAGACTGGTCGTACATCTTCGAAGAATGACGGTAGGTCGAGCTCGGCGGCGCGTGCGATACCACCGTCCTTGCACTCCAACCAGTACGTATCCATGAGGCCCTTGCCCTGCGAAAAGAGCAATCAAAAATGAAACACATGATAAAAGAGATTAATCAAAAATTAATGATAAAGAAAAAATAAATTATCTATTAATTGATATTTTTGAGAAAAGGAGGATGGATTGAGGAAAAGTCTAAATATATCATAATAATTGATTTATATAAAGAAAATCAAAGAAGTTAAGGTTTTAGAATAAAATTCAAAACCATGCAAGAAATCTTTAAAAGCCAACGCTTACCTTACAGAAATGTAATACTGGCCAATTTATTATTAAAAGACAGTAATTGATACTTATATTTATTAGAGCATTAAAAGTACTGAACAACAATATTCTTAATACTTAAAATAAGTAATTATTATCTTTCAGTATTGGCCGGTATTAAATTTCTGTAGTATTTGTGCAAAGAGTATTTGTGCGTATTTACAATACTATATACAATAATACTATATACAATAATATATACATTAATCAATCAAACGCACATATGATTGTTGTCATGATGCATTTTATTGACTAATGCATATTAATTATTATAAATATACACAATAATTTACGCACAAATAACTGCGTTGGATTTTATATATTTTCCTTTGTTATAAATAAAGAATTAAAATATACCTTTACATCGACAAGGCCACGGTGTTCGATTTTGAAACCGCCCACCGCATCAAGAGCTTTTTTCATCTCTAAGCTGATGTGAATTCGCAGAGCTTTAATGAAACAGCAAAAAGAATTAATCAATACATTGAAATATGGAAAGAAAAAAATACATTAAGTGGAAGATATAATATGAAGAATAATATCGCTGAAATCAATATGAAGAAGATGAAAAATGCGAAGAATTATTTTTCCATTGATAGTTAATTTTATTTATACCTTCGCCAGTCGATTCCATGCGACTTGCAGTGTTTACGGTGTCACCAAAGAGGCAATAACGAGGCATTTTGCTGCCAACGATACCGGCCACGACAGGTCCAGTATGGGCTCCGCTTCTTATTTGCAACCGTTCACCAGGACGTTTGGGCACCTGGAATACGGACGAAGCCGCCAGCAGATCTAATGCCATTGTGGCGATCTCTGACACATGCTTATCACCTGAGAAAGACACGAAATCGCGAGTGAAGAGATATTAAGTGAGGAACGAAATCCGAAAAAACAGCAAACATTGAAATGTAGAATGCAAAAAATTTAGTTAGTGGAATATTAGTAATTAACTTAAAAATTACTGACAAATTACTGACAAATTTGATCGAAAATTTCAGCAAATTGTCATCAATGACCACATATTAAGTTTCATATGTTTTGCCGAAAGTTTACTGATATAATTATCAGGAAATTGTCGGCAAAAATCAAGCAAAGATCTGATCTTACCGTCAATTTGCTGTCAAATTTCAGCAAACTTGTACGGTTTTGTTGATAATTTGTTTTCAGCAAGATATAATAGAATTTGTATCAAATTTGGTGTCTTTTTATCGATAAAATTTGTAGCAAGCATTTGACAAAATTTATTTTCAACAGATTTGCTGACTGGAAAGAAAACATTTATATTTTATTCATTCAGAAACTAAAGAATTTATATGCACGAAGAATCCGGGAGGAAAGGAAGTGCTTATCACTGTTCCAAAATTGCATGCTTCAAGACAACATGCAGAGCTGGGGGATGTTTCGTACTTTTACCATTTCTAACGGGCAGACCAGAAGCGACCATGTAGGAGTCTCCGATAGTCTCCACTTTGTAGACATCGTAGCACTCGATGCGAGCATCGAATAGCTTATAGATTGAATTGAGGAACGTCACCACCTAAAAGGAATGCGAATACTCGTTAGTCTTTCACTGATTTCCTATGAAAATGGGAGGCTGATATTCATAGTCTATTCTTCTTATTTCACAAAACCGTTTCAAATAATATCTTAAGATAATAAAACAGCTCTGATTGGCTTATGACATCCTAAGACGATTTTAAATATAAGAATTATGAATTGCACTGATTATGAATTGCATCCTAAATATATATATGTATTATATCACTTGTATTATATCATTTTCATTTTATATATCATTTTATATATCACTTTTTTTTATATATCATATATATATATATATATATA
>NW_017259246.1:392019-401031 GCF_001594045.1 Atta colombica
AGTGATACATAGGATGATAGACGAGCAGTTGCGTTCGATTCGGATAATCCTTGCGTGTCCAGTGGGAATTTGTATGGTATGCGCGCAATTTCATCACTGTGGTAATGAGCAGGAGCATTGCACGATAGAACTTTCGCGTAATTTGGAAACTCGGGATCGATCAGTAATTTCCCATTGGAACAGAAATGAATGAGGACGTACCTCGAGGGGCGTGTTCTCCGCGGCGATTTCCGTAAAACCGACTATGTCGCTGAAGTAGACAGTCACCGCTTCATAATATTCCGCCGGTACCTGATGGGCGAAAAAATTTATGGATTCACCGAACGAGGCAGACAAATAAATTACAGGTAACAAAAAAATATATTATTCCTCACGATCAATTATTTAGAAAAAGCGTCACTTGGGACAAAAGTTTAAATTGAAAGAGCATTTAATGATATTGCTAAGTTTGAGGATTATAAAAAATTTTCCATTTCAAAAATTTATTTGCTCGAAGATTACAATATTTTTGAGAAAATTGAAATTCTATATTAATTTTGATTGACCTGCTGAGTTTGCTTGAGTTGTTGGGCAACGCTGGGTGGAAGCATTTGGAAGAGCAATGTGTCGCTCTTCCTCTTCTCGCGTTTGAGCTCACGTGCCTTCTGAGCTAAATTCGCGGCGTACATCTGTAATTAATCAAATAATCTGTAAATAATCAAACGTATTATAACGTATTATAAACGATTTAAGATTTGTAATAGTGTTACAAAAGCAAAGATAATCTTTAAGATTAATAATACATATAAACAAATTTTTTTAATGCGGGAAAATTAAAAAATAATTAGAACTTTAAGATGAAATTAATTATGTGTATGTATTTTAAGATGGAAAGAAATGAATTACTCTAATATTGCAAAAAAAGATTTGATTCTTATAAAAAATGTGCGTATTTTTCGTGAAGAACTAATCATTAATAACAATTGGCGATTGACGTCTTAATATTGCTTATTAATTTCTTTTATAAGTAGAACGAAAGTTATATGAGCGATAAAAACGTTTTTGTTCAAAGATTGAAACTTCTCTTATCGCGACCTAGACTTCAACAACTGGTTTTCCATTGAGACGTCAGTCACGCGACGCTCGACGTTTATTTGTCGACGACCTCGTGGTCTCGAGAGCTTGGAATCGAGTTATAGGATTTGTCACGATGCAAAGTAATTTCGCGCGGTCGCGAAAATTTTTCATGGCTTTTCTCGTGAATTCTGCTTCCAGACAAAGTTAACATTAACATACGATCGAAAAGAACCGTGTTGTCGCTAATTAGAATTCAATTTAAATGAATAGTAATAAAAAGAATTATTAAATTTTTTCATTTATCCTTACATAGTAAATAAAGAAGACAGTGTTATGAAGAAATAATTCTATTTATCGATAACTATGCGCAATCCCTTTTCCGCGCTGACTCTTATTAGCCTTGAAATTTATTTCTTATTATTATTTTAAATATAGAAAGTTTTAATCATTATATTCTTACACAGTAAAAAGTATTTTATATTTGTGTTAAAATCGGTCCATTCAAATACCTTTTAAAATTTTGTGTTAAATTTTTAACATATTCGAATGTGATGTTAATTTAATATAATATGATTATTATTTGCATATTTTGTGTATTAAATTAATATTATATATTTCTTAGTAAAAATGATACAGTTTATAAATAAGTAAATAAATAAAATACATAATTTAACATATAAATATTAATTTTACTTAAAAAATATGCTTCTGTGAAAAATTTGCTTACAAATTATGTCAATACACATGTACATATTACATTTTGGTTAATTTTTTATATAGTTGTATTATTTTCTAATAGATTCATCTTGTGTTAAATTAACATAAAAATTTGAGTGGACATTTGTAACATAAATGTAACAAAATTTTCCAACTGTATAGATCGAGAAAAACAATTCTATTTGATCTTTATCTTAGATAAGGAAATTATTGCTCAGATATTTTTAAGATATGTACTCTCAAAATAGCTAGTTTAATGAAAGAATAATTAGATTCTAAATTTATTACATTTTGGCAAAAAATCTGAGATGAAAATTAAAGTCTGCGTTACGTCCTGTATACAAATCACTGGAAGCACCACGTATGAAAGAGTCACATGTATAAGCATGAAAGAAAATCAAATCGACAGCTTTGAATCGTCGAACGCGAACCTGAATGGTAGCGACAGCATTGCGCATCAGTATGATGATGATGGGAGATACCACCAGGACCAGAACGACGATAGCGATCCCCGCGACTTCCTTGTTGCTCGCATCTTGTAATGTCGAATTGACGTAATCCCTGACAAAAATAGCATCACACGATGGTCAACGTACTTTGTATTCTCTTTGTAAATAATATAATATAAAAATAATTAAAAATTGCAAAACTAACAATAAGTATTGTAAAACATTTATTGTACTCGACGAGTACATCTATTCGGAATCAAATGACTGATGTGAATAAATTTATTAAATTTTATTGAGATAAAAATAAAGTGTTGAAAAATTCTACTTTGTTGAGAGAAAGAGGAACCTTAACTGATCTGACATATTACAACCTATTACATTTCAACCTTTATTAAAATTCAAATCTAGAGCTTTAGCAAAATCGTTTTTGATTGAAATACAAGAGTTACATCCATTTCTACCAATATAGATTAGATTAGATTAATCTTAATCTTAGATTAATCTTAATTTTGGTTCAACTTACTTTTCATCTTTTTTTATTCTCAAAATTAAAAAAAGATAAAGAGTTAGTTGAGCTGAGATTAAAGTTAAACTGCATTAGTAGAAACCGAGCATTAGCGGAATTACTAAATTTTACTGATGATTGACAGAAATAAAAAATTGAGAAAATTTGTTATTAGAATGTTAATTCAATATACTGTAATATATTAAAGCCCAATTAAATAAATTTATTCAAGTGTGACTAATTGTTAGATATTCTTCGTCTTCGAAATAAATTATGATTAATCGCGCGTTGAGTAATTTTTAAGAAGAGAGATTTCGCTTGGAAATTATCCCATTTCACCGAACAAAAGATCGATATTTTCCTAATAATGATAGCAATTAGCGAATATCCGATGTCTGACATAGATAGATCCGGATGGGTCTTCCGTTTCATGAGTCTTGTCAAGAGAGGGGTTGAGACAAAGAGACAATTCCATTATGAAGATTCGCTACCTTATCATGTGTCGCAATTCCCGCTGCAGCTTACGCAGTTCATCGATGTAAGTGGCCATTGAATCGAAGTAAGCGATTGCGTCGTCTACACTCGACTCCCTTTTTTCATTCCGTAGAATCTCGTTCCGTCTGAGGAGTGAATGCAAAACGTTTGTCCTGTCCGCCTACTCTTATGCCATAATTTATCATTGTCCTGTTACGCTGTCGACGCTCATAAAGGCGCCTTCACGAAACACTTCCTCTAAATTATCAAATTATCAGATAATCTACATTTTCTCACGAGAATACAGAGAATAATTTTTTATTACAATAAGTATGCTCACATAAAGTATATGTTCAATTTTTCAAAATTGTAATTAAAGTATCCATCTTTCATCTTTTAATCATCGTGCATCGAATATCCTCGTATAAAAAAATTTTACTAAAAGATCTAAAATTTTACTAGATACAAATTTAAAAATATATCTAATTGTGGAATCAAAGTCAAAGATTGCTAAGAACTATCAAAATTTTTTACAACAAGTCATCATTTTTTACTTTTTGAGTTTCCAACAAAATTATTTTCAGATCTGTATCCAGCAAAATTTTAAATACTAGCCTCGTTCATATCTTTTGGTAAAGTCGTGCCGAAGTATCAAGAACAAATTCTGTTTTCTTATTATATCGCAATCTTATTATGTCGCGTTTTCTTATTATGTTTGAGCAATTTTTGTTCCCTCTGTCTAGATATATTACGAAAGATATGAACGAAGCCAGTAATTTTATTGCATATGAGACTTTTCCGCGTCATACCGATCACGCGGAGATGAAGCGCGAGAGATGTTTTACCTTGCCTTGATCTTGCCGTACTCGGGCATGGTGCGCGTAAGTTCGCCGTAAAACTTCTTCAGGGAGGGCACATATGTCAGAGCAGCGTTCAGAAGGTCACGGCCCAGTGCTTCGTGGCGAACGTAATTAATGTAGTTGTCACCGAAAAGGCGACCTCGGCCGAAGTAATTGATTCCCTCCACCGAGGCTATACCGAGGCTCTCGATGCTCCGCAGGAGATTCTTGAAAGCTATTAGATACCTGAAATGGAAAAGTCTCGTGTATTCGTACGGATTTTTATGTTTTTTTTTACCAAGAGATCCAGAATTAGGCGATAGCACAGAATCTTGCATAATGTATAAGAAAATAAATCAATCAAAGTCTTTCATGTCCTTCCTTGTCATGAAAAGACTCTGATTTGTTGATTTTCTTATGCTTTATTTGCATTATGTGTTATACAATGTTCCAGCTTTTATTGTCTCCGTTATTTCCCAATCTTTTAGAAGGATTACGATAATAATGTGCGTTACCTCCACACCCCGCTGTTATCTGTCTCCTTAATCTGATTAGTCAAGTGATCCAGCATAGCGGCGTTCACGTTCGTGTACCATGTCATCACTTCAAAAATACTGCTCTCTTCTGAACTTATCTTTTGCCTGCGGGAAACAAATAAACTTTGCGTTCAACTCAATTGTCGCTTGCATCAGTTATCTCTCAAATGAATATAAAATGTAATTGAAGAAGAGTGGAAGAATTGCTAACATAAAGTAAACGCGAATGACATTATTGTAATATATTAGTCATAACATCTCGTTTCTCGCATCTAATGATAGTCTGATATACGATTATATACTGGAAAAAGG
The DNA here is from genome assembly GCF_001594045.1 of Atta colombica. Classification (NCBI taxonomy): domain Eukaryota; kingdom Metazoa; phylum Arthropoda; class Insecta; order Hymenoptera; family Formicidae; genus Atta; species Atta colombica. The sequence continues at coordinate 396,908 of NW_017259246.1, forward strand.
ATCTGGTTGCATTAATTAATTAAAATTCTGATTGAAAATAGACAAATCAAAATTTTTCAGTTGAATCTATTATAATTTTAATTGAGAATAATCAAAATTTTGAATGATCAGAATCTTCTGGTTCATTCATTATTATTAATTAAATTAAATTAAAAATTTTTCTCAATGTAATGCCACATTATCACGTGACCATAGAAATGCCGTTTAAAAAAAAAATATTAGATACATGTTTTCGATCAGCAGAGGAGAGAGAGATTTTAATTTTGAGAAGAATGTGAGCGGGGGAACGAACATTAAGAAAAAAATCGATAATTATTTATATTTATAAAAATTATAAAAATTTTTATTTAAAAGATATATTGGTTTTAACAAATATTCGTCTTATATTATTTAACTTTTCTCTTAGATGTTTGCAATTCCTCAGTCTCTGGCTATATGTAAAAAGATAATCTTCAAATATTGATCTTATTGTGGAGACAAGTTGTTATTAACGTAGTGTGCGATACGAATATAATTACATCGTGCATCGCACATGGAATGATTTGATTGATCATAATCTCATCTTGGTCTCATCTTACAAGGCCTGAATATAACATTCGAAATTATAATATTTGAAGCTTGACATTCGTCGAGCTGTTTCCTTTCCTGCAATTCCTTTTCAGAAAGAGAATTTTTATATTATTACGAATTTTATATATATATTAAGAAGTAAAAGAAAGACATGACAACTGTACATAGAATTATGTTTTTAATGAACGACGAGCAATCTTATATCTTTTGATTTCAATATTCTTCGCGGTACCTTTTTGCTTGTCACCTTCGTCTGGAGAAGATTTCGCCTCCGTTCGAGAGTGACAATCTAAAAAAAGACCGCATGCGATCCTTCGGACAGGTATGAGCCGCCTTGGACGATTTGCACGTGGCGATATGTCGGTCGATAATGACATCGGCGAGGTAAACCTTCGCATTTGTTGCGATGGTTTGATCGGTGTGTAACGTTGCACGTCGATGAGGCGAGATTTACTCATGGACAGATGACGAGAAGAAGGAAAAGGGAGAAATAGATAAACTGAAAGAGAAAGAAAGGAAGAGAGAGAGAGAGAGAGAGAAAGAGAGAGAGAGAGAGAGAGAGAGAGAGAGAGAGAGAGAGAGAGAGAGAGAGAGAGAGAGAGAAGGGGGAGAGGCGGAGAAGATATATGAAAAAGAGAGAAAGTCAGAGTCAGCAGGGGAGAGAGAGAAAGGCAGGATCTAAAAATACTGTCTATTGCTCCAAATGGGCGTTCGCGCGCTCATGTGTGACGACCTCTTCCATTCCTCATAAAGAGAACGTGAGAGAGAAGAAGCGTGAGAGAGGGAGAGAGAAAGAGAGAGGAGGGGGAGGGGGCGAGAACGAGAAGTACGAAAGTAAGAGGAGCAATAATACAGAGAGAAAGACAGACAACTTTATTGTAAGAACAGAGAAGAGATAGACAGCTTTATTGCGTTCTTCTGAGATTGAGTACACTTGTGTGCAAAGAAGGAAGATGCATAAGAATAATCGCAGCACGAGCGTGACATGACAGAAGCGTATACGAGTAATAACGCAACGAGTAGACGGTTAAACAAATTCAATTGTCGATATGCTCAATTGTAAAACGAGTGTGTTGAGAAGAAAGAGATGGAGAACTGAAGAGGAGCTGAAAAAGAAAGCGAGCGAATATTTGACGAAGAGAGGGAAGACGAGACAGTGGGATAAAAAAAAGCTCTATGCTTTATTGCGCATTCCGGAATAACATCTTCTAAAAGCAAAGGAACGTAAACCGCGATAGTAACAAAAGAAAAGAAAACATAAATGAGATGACTGATGTATCGGCGATACTGCCCTGACAGCGAATGGAGTGAAAAATATGGAGTCTGCGAAATATAAAGGTGAGAAAATACTTTATCCGCGGTGATTAAATTTCTTAAGAATAAACAAAAATGTATAACAGAAGGGCTAAGATCCAAATTTTTCGTATATTTAAATTTTGTAAAAATTCGTATGTGTGTTTATTATTATTATTGATATATAAATTATAAGTTATTCTTATTTATCTTTATTTCTTAAGAATGTTAAAGATAGGAGTACGTAAAATAATAACGGAATTAATTAATAATAACGGAGGTATATAATTATACAGACAAAGAAATCGATAAATGTATCTTTATATATCAGAATCAAAGATTCAAGAGAGAAAGAGAGAGAAAGAAAAAGAAAGGAAAAGAGAAACTAAATGCTCCCGTTATTGAACGAATGAATGTAGCATATCTCAGATGAAGGTCTTTCTTAACTGTCATAAGACAAAAATTCTATAAGTAGTGAAAATAAGAAGGAAGTTCGTAGGAATCCATTACGGTTTTCCGTATCGATCGGCTCGCAGAATCTCCGCCCTTTTCCCGCAGGCTTCACTGAGAAAACCGAAGGATTGTTAGTGTCTTGTTATCTATCGGTCGTATCGGGGGACGACACAAATGCGCCGTAACTGTTTTCCGTGTGCGTGGTTGTATGATAACCGCCGCGAGTCCTTCTGCCTTATTTCTGCTTCCATTCCTCCCTATTCGATCCGCGAAGATACATATTATTCCTCAATACCGATATGAAAATGTCTCTTATAAACAAGACACATTATTTCTACTTACGAAGATTCTAAAGTCATCTATATTTTTTACCAATTATTTTTCAAATAAGTATTTTTTTTATTTACCTTTACATACAGATTAAAAAATTGTTTTCTACAATTAAAATATAAATGTAGTTCAAACTAATCGATTTCGTGCCAAAAATTTATAAAATTATTGTTTTTTATCAGCTTTAGACATTGATTCATATCATTTGCTTTTTGTAAAAGTTTTATACTCATAAAACAATCTTGATTGGACTATAGGGAATAAATAAACATTGTTAAGTTCTTAGAATTAAACTTAGATATCTAATATAAAAGATCAATTAGAAAATTTATACGCATGTGTGCGTGTGATATTAATGTCATGTGTAGTAATATATCAACGACACATAAATCGTATATATGTAGATCTTACTGAATCAGTAAAACAGATGACATTAGGATTCCCTTGGTGGCTTGCAAAGTATATTCTTAAGGCCTTAGCAGAAAGCTGACTTATAATCTTAAGATGATATTATGACTTAAATCTTATGTCTTTAGTAATGCACAAGAATTATCTTAACTATAAGATAAGACTTATGTCTTAAAGGTGTATAAATACCAAGTGTTTTTAAAACATAAATTATAAGATAGTTCTTATGTGTTATTAAAGATATAATACTTAAATCATAATATATTGTCTTAAGATTATAAGTCAATGTTTCTGCTACGACTCTTATCCCGCAAATACAATAGAGTAGTAAGCCTTGAGTTTTAAGAAATTGATCACAGTCGAATGTGAGAAGAATAATCAACTGTGATTGGTCAATTCCTTAAAGCTTACGTCTTATTACTCTATTATGTTTGCGGAGTTAGCAAGAATTTGATTTTTATAATTTTCCTGCAACTTTATCTGCAATTAACAGATTGGGTTTCATCGTTTCACGCCTGCTTTCGCAAAATTATCTTTTCGAAAGGGAATATAAACGCGCTAAATTCCGCTTATCGAAACCGACTGGCGATGAGAGATGCTATAATTATTTCGAAAAATATTTTCATCTCCGCATTGTGATCTTTCGTATTTCCATTGGTAAATCGCGATGCTTAACGGTGTATTTCATATTTTCAATTGACCCGGTTGAGGTATTCAATTATGCTATACAATAAAGCAAAGTCGAAATTAAAGTTTCTGTCGCACAATTTCGAGGCACAAGTTACGATCGGCACATTGTTGCATCACTACAAAAGGTAGAGACAAAGAAAGAGAAAGATAAATAGATTCATTATTATTATTTCAGGTCAAGTTCTCTAAGAACATAATACAAAGGAAAAGTTTAAAAACAAACTGTACAAATAATTAAAGTAATATAATACAAATAAAATACAAAAATAATTAAACATTACAGAATTCCTAGAAAAAATGAATATAAAAATATATATAATTTTATATAATTCTATATAAATGGACATATTTTATATATAATTGCATATAATTAGATATAA
>NW_017259246.1:401131-409406 GCF_001594045.1 Atta colombica
AGCCGCAATGAAATTAAGAAAAAAATAAAAATAAAAATAAAAAAAGAAATTAGTTTGTCTCGTGTCACTGAAGATGATTGAAGAGTGCTCGTTTAAATGCGCTGAACGTTTTGGATTCCATGATGGAAAGCGAGTTCCAATTGTAGTGCCAACGTAGTGAAAAGAGTGCTGGTAGGTAAAAGAGAGAAGGAAAAAAGAGCGCGGGCGGTCTTGTACAAAATATTCTGTATCTTCATATCCGTGGGCGACCGTATATGCAATGTCTTTCCATATCGATACTTTATCGCTCTATCGATTTATCGAACGTACAAGCCGGACGGAGGTTTGCACTCGACGTTTTCGCTCCGTCGGAATGAAAAACGAGCCTTTTATAAACATTCGACCACGACACATTGGAATCGGCAAATCGGCTCGATTTCAATGCCCGCATATGTAAAATAGAACTCACTCAGGAGAACAAAGTGAAGGAACGATCCGTCCTACGAAAAGAAAAAGAATAAAAAACGGAAAGAGACCATTATTTCTCTCGTTTGCGTAACGCATTTCGTAACCGACCAAAGAAAGTCCACGCGACGTAATTATTGTGTAATTAATCAAAGTTTCGGAGATTTAATTGGTGACAGAGAACTTCTTTCTCGATCTTATTTTTATGAGTCTGTAAAGCTAACAAGAATAAAATTTCGTAATAATGTTTGGCAATATATCCTCGATGTATTCTTAGAAAACATTCTCATTGGCATGGAAAAGATTGTCAGGGGCATTTGCATTCAATTTTGCGAGGTCCGCTTGGCCATGGAGATAAGGGGGATAAGGGTTAAATATTTTTATCGTCAATCGATGCGACAAGTCGAATGCAACATGCCGGGGAATTATTATAAAAGCATGTACGTCGCTTGCTCATCTTCGCCACGCCTTTTGACCCTCCGTTACATATAATTAGACGACAGGAGAAAAGGATTAATCGAGAGATGTGTATGAGGGCGTTTCCGATTAAATTGCCCCGTCGTTCAACGTCAAAATTACGTTAATTAAATCGTCGGGTACTATCGTCTGATCAAAGTGACCGTAAAAGTGCGCCAGCCACGCGCGACAGAATTTTTTAATCTTAAATTGACAAGTCAACGGACCAACAAATTTTTTAATTGAGAAACTTTTGTTTGTTGAACGCAAAAAGTAGAAGGACAATAAAACTTAAGACACAACTTTGTGTTTTTTGTCAATAATTTTTTTTTAATTCGAATAAAAAATTACGAATTAAACAATTTTTTAATTAAAATTTATATATTAATTTCTCTATTCATTTTAATTGATTTCTCTATTCGTTTTAATTGAAAAAATTTTGTACGTTGATTCTTTCAAAAGACAGAAAAGAGATAAGACACTTTTAAACACACTTTATGTTTTTGGTCGATGATTTCTGTTTTGAAATTTGAATAAGGAAGATTACAATTAAACAATTTTTAATTGAAATGTCAATATCAATTTCTCCATTCATTTTTTTATATTAATGGCAAAATACATAATATTTAAATTTATTTAATACAATTTAATACAAATGGTTTTGTAATGACTTTTTCTCAATTTCAACTACTTCAAAGATCCACCGACATTTTTGTTACATTTATCGTCGTTTAAATGCCACCGAAATATTAAACTCAAACCGTCGAGAGATTTTCCGAGAATTTTTCATCATCAAAGACCTCACTCTTCGAACATTAAAGCGAAACTTTTTGCTATACACCTCCGCAATCCTGAAAGCTTCAATGTTTCGTTTGTCGATGCAATCGCACCGATATTTTCACAAAGAGATTGCTAATTGTATCAGTTGAAAACGCGATGTCGCTTTATTCTAATTAAAGCTCTTAAGCTCCTAATTAAAAATAATGAATTTTTTCCTCGCCACACAATCTGCCGCTTCGGCAACCTCGCCTCGTTAAAAGCTCTGGTTTTTTTTCTATTCTGTCAACGCTACTCCCACTCCACCTCCCTTCATGAGAAATAAAAAAAAAAGGTTGTATCTTTTTGCGTAAAATATTGAAGCGATCTCGCCGTCGGTTCGAAAGAAAAGTCGCTGTTCACTTCACGCAGCTGGCATAAAAAATTCCGTATTTTCATATGTCGTCGTTTCTTTTATGGGGTCAATAGGAAAATTATATCTCGCTCGTTTCTTTTTCCTTTTATCAGAAGAATGGACGCTCGGTTTTCCTTTTCGCCTTATCCTATTTCCACGAGAAAATACGACCACGACGGTCTTGTCGTATCGCCATGCGCTATCTTATGTTCAAGATGTACCACTTGATATACCAATCCCTTTCTCATTCCGCTGCTACGGGGTGGTCTCTCCCTTTGCGACACGCGTCTAGTAATAACGATGAAATATCGCTTGCCGATATGCCGCGTTCTATTATAGAATCGTGTCGCTATCTACGTCCAGAAATTTCAATACTTTTGTGTTTGTTACATTACATAGAAAATAAAAGGAGTAAAACCAAAAAATTTCAAAGATCTTTTGCAAAGCTGATACAATATATTACGATAAATTTTATTATACTATTAAATCTATAGTGTCAAAAACTTAACGTGAGCGTTCTTGTTCAATCATATCGTTATTTTATACTAACACTTAATGGTTATATTTGACTATACAGTGTCAATTTAACACTATAGTGTCAAATTGATACGATATAATAATGTCAAATTTAATTATCATTTTGATAAAAAATAACGATATATTTAGTAGGAATAGTGACTCATATTAGGTTAAATTTGACATTGTAGATTTAACAGTATACGAAATTACTTATTTTATATATATTATTAAACTTATTATTTATTATCTCATTTTATACTACATTTTATATTTAAATTAATGTATGTGATTTAAGTAATTTTATTGTAATACATATAACATTCACATATAATTTATTTACTTCAATATTTCATTATAATTTTTAATATCGAGAGTTTCTTATAAAATCAATTTTCATTATATATTCATTCATGTTTTAAAGATATTTCCTAACGAAATATTTATATGATCTTTTCCCCTTTTAGAACATACAAAGAAATAATGATTTTGAGAAAATATTTAAATTTAGCTAGATACAGACCTGAAAATAATTTTGTTAGATCATCAAAATAATTATGTAGGACGTACGTCCAAGCTAATTTCTAGAATATTAAAATTTTTTTGCAGCGTTGCTCATTATGCTTGATGGTCATACATAATTATTTTAATAGGCCAACAAAATTATTTTTTAAATTGTATCTAGCTAAATTTTTAGATACTTATTAAAATCGTTCTTTTTATATATGTATATTGCATACTCAATTGAGATTAATTAATTTCTTTTTAATTATATATATATAATATTAGAAGGATATTAAATATTAGGTGTAGTAAAAAAAAATCCATTATTTTTCCATTCAATTTCATGCAAAAATAATGAATTTCTTTTTACTACACCTAATATTAAGAGGGCTAGCTTTTCTTGGAATCTTTTGCTAGCTTAATAAATCGTTTTTGAGTTTACGATTACGGAGGCGATTGTGTATCCTGAAAGGAGTTGAAAATTACAAAAGCAAATTTACTAGAATATTTATAGTTTCATTAGTCAACACTTAGGGCCGGTTGTTCCAGTTTTAAATAAACAATGTGATAATTTATCTATTGGATAAGCAAAAGAGTAAAAGAGCATAAGAGAGTAAGGTAGCGAGCTGAAGTTTATCAAAAGGAACAATCCAGCCTTAGTGAATTTGTTTATTTTTGTAAGTTTCATCTCATTTCAAGATACACAATCGAGATATCAAGAACTCCCGCTCATGGGATATGATTGTCTATGCGAGTATTTGCTAGTGGGACACAGGCCCAAGCAGGAGAAAGGGAGGGATAAAGAAAGAGAGGAGAATTCCCCACTCGTACTCTGAATGGAAATTCAACAAGTGTCGGGACGAGGGCTCGAGGGAACGGCCTGAAGCTTCTGTCGTAACTTTCCATCCAGCGGGTGGTTCAGTGGTCGTGCTCGCGCGCGGAAAAGGGGTAAAAGCCAACATGGGAATTAACTGTCGGTTACGTACAAAGCGATATCACTCGCTTGCGCTGGAGAGTCGCAATTTGTCTTAATAATTACGCCTGCGAAGAGCGTCGTGCACCGGTGCAGTATAATTATTACGAAGTGTACTCACGAACGCGTGGGGGAGAGGGGGGGGGGGCTCTTAAGTTAATTAGATAAAGATTGCCCGCGCATGAGGAATTCAATTCCCGCGCACGGGATATATATGCCGACACCATGAACACAAAACATTTTATTCTTTACTTTCTTTTTTTTCCTGTTTCTTTAATCTAGAAATAGTCTGGGAATTTCGGGATGTTTTTACAACAATTTGCCTAGCGGCAAAAAATGAATTGTTGTAAAATATCTTTTTGTACAAATATTATTTAGCATATTTTTTTTTCTTTTTTAACAGTTATTTTTTACGAACTTTTAAATATACAATTCCATCGAAAATTCACAATTAAAAAACGATATATTAATCTTTATTTAAATCTTTTGAGAAGTACTGTCATAATAAACTGCTTAACATTGCTTGTTTTGTTTAAATATTTGTTTAATTTTTATTTACTTTTTTCAGAAAATTCTGATTAAATCCATATTTAGAATTTCTCAAATCCTAATAAATCTGAAAACAATCAGTACTATAATATGATTTAATAATAGTATAGTGATGTTAATTAGAGTATAAAAACACCCTAAAGATTTAAAAAAAAATTAAATGATTATTAAGAATCACGCTATGTATAGTTGCGATGTATTTACTATTTCTTCGATATCAGATCAATTTTAGATATGCAACATTTGATTAAAGTTAGAGCACAATCTTTTTAACGAAGTTTAAAATTGTGGATTGCGCATCCGCGAGAAGTTTCTAATATCCAATTGTGACGAAATTTGTCGTTAAACTTTCAGCTACAATTTTCACTTTTCTCCTCCGTGTGTCTGCCCCTAATTGATCGAGATTCAGCCAAGCGAGACGGTTGGCTGACCCAACGAGTTAAGGTCAGAATTTTGTGCAAGACGCGATTTCACGGTTATTGGCCTCCTTTGTGGCGGATGATGTTCGGAGACGACCTTCATACGGATCGATTCAATTTACCTGAAGTCCTCCAGGCGTGCCTGGAAGGCCTCCTTGCTCACCACGTCGTACGTTTGCGTTTTGCTTTCGTCCCTGGGCACAGATACCAGCGGCCACGTGCTCATGTTATGGAGATCCTGGTCGGTTATGGCGAATCTCTGCGTCAGGTTCGACCTAGTTGTCGAGCATAGGGTAAAGTGAATTAGGGAGGAAGATGTAATTCTCATTGGGACGAAGTTTCCTAAGCGTATCAAGCGAAGTGACCGTACGTTGAGAGCACGTAAAAATAATATATCATGTACATTGTTATTATTAGGTAATTAAAGAAGTATGTTATATTGTTATTAATCACGAGGAGAAAAATAAAACAATTTTAAACTATTAATTGCAACAATTAATTAATTACCTTGGCCATAAGTATGTAATCCTCGATTTATTGCATTTTTTTGGAAAAGGCGGTAATAAAAGTCAAACGAGAGACTAATAAAATAAAATTGTTAATAAAAATAAATATTATTTTTTAATAAAACTGTTTTTTAATTTATTTTTTGTTAGATATAGAACGTTTACGTCAATTTATGAGAGTATTTTATACTCTTATAGCCAAGATTATTTTATAAAAAGATTATCTTTATTCTTTATATACGTTAAAACTAATGTACGAATTATATCGATTAATTAAATATTTTTTATTCGTATTTCTGAAACATATATTTCTAAAAATTTTGATCGTCTCTTTGGATGAGTTTGCGCAAAAGCTTGTGTGAAAAGTCCTGCAAAAATTTGGCAGGAGATCAGAATATACGTTACGAAAATATTCCAAATCAAATAAAATCAAACAGCGCATCGAGCAATATTGTTTTTAGTCAATTCACAGAGCTTTTCGAACGATTGTCGCAACTACTTCAGTATTCCGCGAAGCATTTGTTTTTGCAGAAACGTGTCGCATTCCCTTGTCTTGTCTCGATTGCGAAACTCGAGAAAACCATTCATTCTCATCACGCGAAATGCAATGGAAAGCATTTCCTCGCGCGCTTGTTCGAGGAAGAGATTTCGCATTTCGTCGCTGTGGCACGATCACGTGATCGGATCAATGGGACTTGTGAACGTTCCATTCGAGCGATAATTACACGAGGCGTATCAGAAATACGAAAATAAACGAACTGAAAAGGGAATTAAATTGTATTATTATCTAATCAAACACGACAGAAAACAAATCAGAGTTATCGTATCTTGTTTTCAACAAATTTATACAAATTTTATCTATCAATGAAAACTGGGAAAATAATTAGTACCTCAATGTGTTGCCGTTGGTATAGATGAAAAAAGCTACTTCAGATCTCTCCAGCTGCATCCTGGTGACCATTTTGCCCAGATCCGTTGCTATCGTCACCTGCAATTATCATTGCATATGTATCGAAAATGTAAAAAATAGCGCATCTATCATCATAGAACCCTAACTTTTTACGAAGAAGTACACTTTGGAAGGGAATTCTTTTTAATCCTCTATAGGAACAAATGTTAATGCATATTTGCAACGTTCTTTTTAAATTAAATTTGAGATAAATTCAAGGTAAATATGGGACCTGTGCAGATTAATTATATTTAAAACTGAAGATGGAAATATAGTATTGAACATGAATATAGTACCCAAAAAGTCTACATTAATATATTCTTCATTTACAAGACATTTTTGAGCAAAATCAATAAAAAAATGTTTTTTCTTTTATAATGAGACGATGCTGTATTTAAAAACTTAAGGGAATTCTGTTCTAACATTTCAAAAAGTATTTTCTAAGTCCGGCTGATAGTCCAATACTTCCTACGTTGGATACTTCTACACGAAGGAGATAATCGTCTTCATCGAGATAATGGTCCGACGTTTATTCTCACGGAACTTCCGTGTTAAAAGACAGAGTTAATTGTAAGACACGAAAGGATCAAGTGGAGGGTCTTGAGTTTCGAGAGACCGAGTATTTCCAGAACATATATTCAATTGCCATTTCAAGTCCCGAATGCCTGGAAAGTGTCACTATCACTTTTGGGACTCGCAATCATTTCATCTCAACTAAAATACATGAAGCTTTTTCTCGGCTCTTATTTGTTACTCATGGATTCGAAAAACAGATCATCCTATGCTGTTTCATTTCTTGTTTTGCGTCATAATGGCGATGGATATTCCATTACATAGAGATTCGTTGATGTAGGATTCATCTTTAATAATCCTTGATTTTAAATCGTTAGCTTTCTGAGCAGATTTTTTTTTTGATTGAACAGAAATTTGAGTGTCATGAATCTACTCACGAGGATCCCTTATAAATTTCCACCTGTTAACCGCGTTATATTAAAGAATCTCATCAGTCTAAGTTCGAGCCTATGTTTTCATTTCAATCTCATGACCCACGGCGACGAGCGATATTGTATTAACGCCGGTAATAAAATCGTTTTACGATCCGAGATAATTATTAGCGTGGTTGCAAATTGTACAGCAATCGCAATTAAATATCCTACCGAAGCACCGTTGACGTTTCACCGTCGATCTTTCCGATCCCTCTGAAACGAAAACTTTCGCCAGAGAAGTAAGGATTCTCTCTCATCAAGCGAGGATCTTTCGTTGAAAACCTAGCACCTAAGCTCACTAACTATAACAGAAAGTTCTTTGCCAACGTGCTCTTTGTCAATAAAGCGCTCGTATACCACAGAATAATCCATGGCTCTGTTAGCGTGCCACGAACTTTTTAAGCCAGATCAGCCTGGCATCCCGGCTTTTCAAGCCGGGTCAGAGGTCGTCCTGCTTATCCTCATTGCTTCGACAAAGTCTCAGCAAAGTTGCTGTAAGGATCAGACTAAAGCCAGAACGAACAGTTACGTACTTGGCAGTAGGTATGCTGATTTTAATAATCGCTGCATCCAACTTAAAACTCACAATTTTTATTGCAGCACTTATATATGAATTCTTAAAGATTCTTGTAACCATTTCTGCTTTTTTAAGTCTTCTCGATCTCATTTATTCTTAACTTTTAAACGATGGCTTTCTTTTCAATGGCTTTCTTTTTCCAATGTTTTTTCAATATTCTTTCTATTACTTATAACTTTTTTTATCGATGAAGATATATATATATATATATATATATATATATAT
>NW_017259246.1:409506-425872 GCF_001594045.1 Atta colombica
TGTTTATTTTTATAAAAGTTATAAGCAATCGATTTGGAGTATATCATACTGCAGTGCATTGTTGCCATAATAAAATTTTAAGGATAAATAATATGAATGCAGCCATTCTTTTTGGAAAAAAATTCTATCATGACAAATATTTTTTTTTATAAAATTACATATCTTCTTTTCAATTTTCTTTTCAGTTTTCATTTAAATTTCTTAGTTTTACAAAAAGTATCTGAGCAACAAAAACCTTGATGTTTCTTTTCCATAATTTTCTGGTGCCCTAGATTATTCCTGTCATTCCGAACTGCAGCCTCCAGCATCAGATTTTCATTCTTTATAATGAAATTCATTCTGTTATCATATTTGTTCTATTATCATTTAGCTTATCATCATACAGATGTACAGAATGATTGATAAAAAATAATTTGTGACGTTAAATTCTTATTATTAATTTAAATAATATTCGTTGCGACAAAATTTTATGTTACGAAAATTAACAAATCTGTAGTGTTACAAAAATTAAAAAAATATAATGTCCAGGAATCTTTTTAAATCTGATTCGAGCTGAAAGAGAAGAATTCCCAATGCTTCTTATACAGTATAGAATTATAGGGGGTGTGTCGCAGAGAGCGAGGTGTATCGATGAGTATGCGAAACGCTCGTCGGTTATACAGAACTCGAGTACGATCGCAAACATACGTATACGCGACATCACCGACAATGACGACCATTCTTGCGACGTTTGTCAAACAAACTCGAGATCGAAGACCGTTGTTTCCGCAGACAACATTGCGATGAATTTCGATTTGATCGACCTTTCGCTCCCAGGAGAATCGTGTCTAATATCCTTGTGGACAAGGCGATTAGATAGAGAGCAATGGAAATTTTCTCTCCATGAAGGAAAAGCGCCACGAATAATTTACAATTAAGATGCAATTAAGATACAATGGCCCACGTATTATGGTTGATCAAAATTTACTTGCTGCTTAATGTACTTTCTTAATGAGATTAAAATTGACATAAACTTAAGAAAGTGAGCGCGAAATTATTTGGTAAACTCAATTAACGTAACTCAATTAACGTACATACATTTACGATTTTATATTTTACTAGCCATAGATATACAAAAATATTTTTCATAGATGAAATTTATTTTGTTAAGAAAAAAATAAATTTAATAAGAAATTTAACTTTAATATTTTAAATGTAATAAACCTGGCCGTAAATGACAATTGAAATATATTCGTAAGAATAATAAAATATAAAGTATTTTTTGAATCATAATATTTCTGTTTTATTAAAAATAAAATAAAATATCGTTTTTCAGTATCAAAGAAAATTTTATAAATTTAAAATTTGCTATTCTCAGTTATGTTTTCCCTGCGATGGCCGACTAAACATCAGTTACGTCATTGTCCCCCCCATCTCGCTCTCTTCTTATTTTATTTCATCATCCCTTGTAAGCGCATCTCGCCTCGAAGTAGTAAAAGGGCGACGATGGCGGCATGTATATGCGAGTCGATAATCCGAACGTGCGTGAGAGAATAAAATAAAAATAGCCAGCTCGTCGCGCGAGAACGGCTGTAACGTAATTTCTTGTGCCGTGCCGGACACTGTCGCTCGAATCGGAAATCGAATCGAATGCGATTTCCAACGAGTGTCCGACGTTTTCATTAACAACAGCCCCTAGCCTTGCGGACTCCTCACTCCACAGAGAGGAAGAGCGAAATCGTTCGTCACTGTAGCCATCCATAACTCTATGAGAGCTGATGAACGACGAACCGATACTCTATCACTTGATCACGAAATTGCGACCGCATGCAGCGATCAAAGCTCATGCAAGTTTGCGTTTCGATCTCACAAAGCGAACGAGCAGAGTCGCTTATTTTCTTCTTCGTTGTAAATTACGTTAAATTTTAGCATGCTTTTAGCGGGGCACATTATTGAAATTCTTCCTCGTTACTTTTGCACATCATTACTGCATCCTTATGATTATAACATAACAATAAATTTTTTTCTTTAAATCTTTTCTTAGAGTTGAGAAAGGAATTTGAAAATGAGATTGACTTATTCTTGTTGGTTCTAATTAATTAATTAATTTTACGTTCTTATATTAGTTTTTATATTATATCAATCAATCAATGTTATTATCGGATTCTTGATTATAACGTGACAACAAATTTCTCCTTTTAGATCTTTTCTCAGAATTGAAAAAGGGATTTGAAAATGGGACTTATTGTTGTTGACACTCTCTCTCTCTCTCTCTCTTTCTTGAATTAATTAATTTCATTCTTATAGATCATAAAATTAGTCATATACTTTCTTTTTACCTCTTTAAATTAAAGTAAAGAAGGAATTGTAATCGTGAGGCTTGTACTTCAAATAGAAACGCTTCGATTATGTCGCGATGCTATTCGCAGACGTTGAAGCGCGTAGGTGCGGTGTATTTGTTCATTCTCTCGTTACCCTCAAACGAACCGTCGCTGTCGATCGATCACCAGTGAATTATACCAGCCCAGCCTAATTGCGCTCTTTACATAATTATCGCGCAACGTGAGCGGACGCGAGAGCACGTAGAACTTTTCGCCCGTTACTTCAGACAATGCTGAACTAGCAATTTGTAAAACTGAAGTTCCGCGAAATTCACATAGAATATATATGAGGGAGATGCTGCAGAATTGTTTCTAAATTACTTTAATATATGGACTCTTCGAGGAACTTCAGAGCCAACATTTTGCCGCAGATAACGGAATCAATTCATATAAATGTAAATTATACTTCTCGTTAAAGATAGAAAATAAATTTTCTATAAAAAACAAAGAGAGGACACACCATCGATTTTGTGATTTCAGTATCAAAACATAAAGGTGATACTAAAATCAACGTTTGTTACTCACTAAAAGGACCAAATAAATAAATTGAAAAAGAAAATGATGAAAAATGAGATGTTTCATCAATATAAAGGGCGTATTATAATTATAAGAAAGTCAAGAAATTTCAGTTTTGACCATAAATATAAAATATTCTCACAAATTGAGACATAAACATTCTATATCTAATAAAAAATAAATTAAGAAATAATTTTGTCACAAAATAATATTATTTTTTAACAATTATAATATTCTGTTAATTTTCCTTTGACTTAAATATCGTACTGAAAAAACTGCCTGGTTGAATTAACTGGAATTCTGTTTAAATATGGACGAATTTTCTAATTAAATGTACTAAAATTCTCATTCTGATTGAATCAGAATTTTTTGGTTTGTCCATTTTTAATCAGATATTTTTCTCAGTGCGTCTTTTTCAAGAAAATATAATAAATTGAAGGTATTTCATATTTATGATCAAGACTGTATCTTTTGTACAAAAAATATAATATTAATCTAAGAAATAGAAATGGCCACTAATGATCGCTTGATACTTCTCGTCTTAGCAATTCTCGAATTTGATTCGCTCACCTGCGTCTCTATGTCGGACACCTCCTGACGGTAGATCAGGATGTCGTGGAGGGTATTCGCGGTTTGTACGATCAGAGCGAGGATCGGTATGAAAGGAAGCACCAGCATTTGCAGCAGCTGAATTCGTCGACCGCGACGATGAGCCGGATCGGTTGCGCGGGCCCAACACGACTTCTTCCGGTTCGCTTTAGTCCCCGAAACATCATCCGACGAGAGGCTCCTCACGGAACTCACTTCCGCCACGCAGGAGCCGTTGCGCGGCGACATACTGAAAGGATAGCCGTGGAAAATAAATTGTCAGTTGAATGCTTTTTTTCGAATTGGAAAATCATTCTTGGAGGCAAATATGTACAGTTAACATGTTTCATGCGTACATGAAGAATTTCAGAAATTAATATTGAAAATCAAGCATAGTCACAAGCAATATATAATACAAAAAAAGATAAAGAATCTTGAAGCTTATTTCAAGATGCATACGAGATTCAAAGTAGAAAATTAAAATGGGTTTTAATCAAGAAATTCTCTGAAGTTTTTAAAATCCGATAATCTTCAAGAATGTTTAGGACTTTTGGAATAAAAGGGTGTAACACAGTTTGAGATTTCAGAATGGAAGTTCCGTAAGTTTATTAATTGACAAGTTCGAAGACACATGCAACTAGTGTAACAATTCAAGGATCGAAAGATATAACTCAACGGTCGTAAAAGCCCAGAGAGATGAAACGAGAGATTTAACAATTAATTTAGGTGCGTCAATATAATCGTTGTGTAATTGGAATTCAGAAGCCATAGGGAATTCGATTAAAAATCCATTATCAGGTCGATTGTGCATCGCGGAATTGCTCGATGGAACTGTTCAACGAGAGACGAGCTTTTATTTCCTTGTCGGCGATACATCGTCCTGCATGTCCGAACTTTCGCGATCGCGATAATAATGACAAGCTGGCGGATAACGAGTTGGCCGGCGGGTCTTCGTAATTAAACGCGACACGAGAACAGAAAAGCGTCATAGTCGACTCATAGCCGTGAGAAAAAAAGGGAGTTCCCTTTCCCGTTCAAACCTTCGCAATTGCGAACTTGGAGGTGCAATTCGAATTCGATAACAGAAAGCACCACGTAAATATCCACGTAATTCCCTTTTTCATTTTCTCTCTTTTTTTTTTAACAACTAGAACATTATGTTCTCTCTTTGTTCTTGCATCCTATTTTTCTGCATTATCGAGTTCCCAAGAGGAATAAAACAAGTACAGCAATATCTAGCATCGGTGTCGACGCTCACGTCTGTTGGAAATCACAAGAGATAAGGATCTCCCACTTATGAAAAATCAGGTCACGTTTTAGTGGTCTGATTTTTAATAAGCGTCTCAAATTGCATAATTCTCAAAGTCCTTTGGAACAACGAGCGAAAAAAGATTTGCTTTATTCACATGAAAGTTCATTTCCAATTATGTTTCAATAAAACTTCTCAACGGGCGAGTTAAGAGCTGCGCGTTGAAATAGATCAATTTCATTGCCATGAGTATTCCCACTGTAAATCGAAATGCCCTCGTTCTCTCGTAATCGTAACGCAGTGGGAACTGGAATTCCCACAGCGAGGAAAGTTCCCAGAGGTAAAATAAAGAGACTTACATTCGCGTTGCGTTTCGTTTCATTCCTCACTTCGTTATCTCTAGAATTCATGGCAGACAGAGAAAGATGGAAAGAGGGTGAAAGGAGGAAGAGAAAAGGGTTAAGCGAGTGAGTGACTTCGTTGCGGCTCTTTGATGTCGATCTTGAAGATGACAAAGTCAAAAGCCTCTATCGGGAACGACTGTCTTTCTGAATAGCGTCTGATTTTGTACACGCGCCTACATATTAAGGAGAAATTAATGGCTCGCTGATACACTTTTCTTCTCGTCAACGCAACGAGAGGGAACCGCCATCGCTGTAAAATACGAAATAGACGCGCCGCCCTATTAATATCACATCGAGGCGAAAAAGGGAAACTGTCGTCTAATGTATCCTGGAAATAAGTAATCAATAAATCATATAAATCTCTTTACGATTAGTGTAGCTTTTTAATGACTCCCATATCATCCCGGTTTTTAAATAAAAAAATAATAGCTTCATGATTTAATCACTCATTTATCCGTTTCTTCGAATTTTTAGATTTTTAGAGTTTTTTAAAAAGTAAAATTTAGAAGAGATATTTTAGAATCTTTCGTACCTATGTTACTTTTATTTTTTAAATGTTTGAATATTTACGGTTTAAGGTGCTCGATCGATTTTTCGCCTTTTCAAGATGGAATGCAATACATCTTAAGATCCTTTGAGAATCTAAGTTCAGGCCAAAGGGCTGTGATGCGTTGCATACAATGTGCATCTCCGTACTATCGTCTTCGCCTTCGTGCATAGTAACACGTGCAATGTAACACGGTAATAAACTGCACTACACAACGTTGTTGATACATAATGTAATGGCGTGTTGCCGCTGCTTGCTTTGCTGCTAAGGACAAGAGAGGGGTGACCACCCCGCAGGCAGTTAATTGCAACAGCGCGCCTCCTCTACCCCTCTTTCCCTTTCTCTCTCTCCTCCTCCTTCTCTTTTTGTCTCTCTCTTTCTCTCTGTTTCTGTACGTTACATTACGACATTACATATCGAAAATGCCAACTTTGTTTTGAGATTGAGCTTCCATCCATTTATTCTGAACTAAATTGATTTTGTATCTGAATTCTCTTCTAAATAAATTATTTATATTTTGTTCAAACATTTATGGAAATAATATTAAATTAAAATAAAGCGTCTTCTGAATCAAGTAAACAGCAGTTTATCATATACCTTTTTCAATAAGAGTTTACGAAACCTTTTTCTAATAAGAGTTTACGAAACTAATGAAGTGATATCCGCAAAACTTTGGAAATCACTGAGTCACATTGACGTTACACTTCACGATACGTTTAAGGATGGTGAACACACGTGTGAGTAAACTGTCGGTGTTGGACTATTGTTTTGTCTATTATGAACATAGAGCTCAATTCCAAAGTAGATGTGTTCTTGAGTTCCGTTTCAGCCAATCCTGGAATATCGTGGAAGCATCCCTGATGATATTAAGGATCGCACTATAACACGATTGTATGAACTAATGAATCGAAAATCCAAGAGAAGAATCGTGAAGAAGGATTGAAATGCTAGCGAATCGAGACAAGAACTGGAAGATCTCTTCGCAAGATTTTTATCTTCATTTTCTGAAATACACTTTCACGAATCTTCATTTTTTCGGAAATTTTGATGTTTAAAGGTTCTAATACTTGATATTTCAAAAGAGAGAGTGAGAATTTAAGGAAATAAAAATCGTATTTATTTTGTTCGATCGATCAATCGAATAAACTTTAAATTAATTGGATGTGAGTGCAAATTTTTAAGATACTGTCTCCCTCTTCCTCCCTTCTCTGTCTCTCTCTCTCTCTCTCTCTCTCTCTCTCTCTCTCTCTCTCTCTCTCTCTCTCTCTCTCTCTCTCTCTCTCTCTCTATCTATTTATCTATCTATCTGTGTACGAGTAACAATCTGGGGCGAACGTCATGATCGATGGAAATTAAATTTGATGCTAAAGAGAATGTAATGGAGGAATGCGGATGCGATTACAAAGCGTACTCCTGATAATTTCATTGGCTCTTTTGAATATGCATTCTCATTGCATACCTCTAAGTTAATGAAAACGACCATTTGTATAGAACACATTTAAAATTAAAGGTTAATTATTAAACAATGTAATTGGCACAAAGCAATAAAGTTAAAATAAAAATCGAAATAAACGCATGACACATAATTAATACTGTTGTCGATATAAAATCCAAAAACATACATATGGGAAATATAACAAAAAGGAAATATAATATAATATTCAATCTGAATGATATTTTAAATAAGCGCGAACATTTACACAAATTTTTTCTAGAATTAACAGAATAAAAACATATATGCATATATAACATATAGAATACATTCCATTTATTTTAACTATTAATAAATAATACCCACAGAGGCTAAACTATTTTGTGTAATAAAATGAAACAAATAAAATAATAAGTTGCATGCTTCTATACTATACTACTATAAATTATAACTATATATTATATATATAAAAAATAGTATATATTATAAACAATTATAAAAATAAATTAATCAGTTGGCTTTTGAGGGGCTCAAATAATACTTCGTTAGTGTATAATTGATTAACCTTTGTACACCTTGTACTTTTTTGATATAAATTGGCACACCCGATTTTTCCCCAATGCTTTTTCCATTGCTTATAACTTTTTTTATTAGTAAAGATGCGTACATTTGTTTGATACTGTTATTTTCAATTGAAAAAAATGTTTTATATAAAAACATTTTATATAAAAATATGTTCTTTTTTATGAAAGTTAACAATTGAATTGGATCGGATATGCCATACCAGTGTGTTGTTTCCGTTAATGAAACATTTAAGAATCAATATCCATTTCTACCTATGTAGATTAATTTTAATCTTAGAATTTGAAAAAATTGAAAAGTAAATTAATCAAGATTAAAATTATTTTATATAGAAATGAACATAAGTCACGTTAAATTTTAATTCGATTATATTCTTCTTCGAAACTTAAAATAATTTTTTTATTCATGATTGTTACAAGATTTAGCAAGCAATATACAGTGAATCACATTATTAGTGCCGTATTTAACAATTTTCTTTCACATGCGGGATCTATCGCAATGACACGACTCGCGATCGGCGAAGGTGCCAGGCAAATAAGCATAAAATCGCCGTAAAGTTGCAGAAGCAGCTTTTTCATAACGAGCTTTTTGATATCGACTATTAGAAAACACTCGCCCGCGCTATAAAGCGCACTTATCTGATAACGACAGCAATCCGTTTGTTGCCAAAGCGAGAGAGATGGATGCTCTCATGAGTAGAGAGGATTAATTAAGTCTTTCTGTGCACGGAAGTATTTGTAAACCGGTTTTATTGGAAACCAACACTACGGAAATTGATTATCCTACGTTGACGTTATTATTGCTGCTTACTCTACATACGGAGAGGGATGGAGGGTTGAAATCGTGAGCCGTACTTGTGTACAACGGATGTTTAAAGCGTCCAGATTACACCCCGATTACGATTATGGAACGACGAAACTGAAGCTCGCGTGAGGCTCGCTGCGAACGAGCGTATAGCTTAAAGCTATTTGCGATACAAAGCGATGTAGTGAAAAACTGTGATACGTATGCGCTGGCTTTCATCTGTGAGCCCTTTGAGGCAATTTGGAATCGATTTCTCTCCAACGAAAATGTCGAGTGGATCGTTCACAATAAAATGTTTTTTAATTTTCCACATTAATATCTACGATCAATTCTCGAATTATATATCTATCGAAACGGAGTTTCATTCAATAGAGGAACCAAAGGAAAAATGAAGTTTCGTTATATTTGAGACTCACTTCTTGAGAAATTTTTTATTTTTATGAGATATAGAAATCTATGGTGAGATCCCTTCAAAGACTTCGTCGGGAAAAAAATTCCCGATACTAACTGAATATTGCATTCTGCACAATTGCAGTTTAAAAGCGCATACTGCGTGTGATGTATCTGTGTATATGTGTGTGTGCGTGTGTGAAAAAGATAAGAAATAACGTGTCTATCTCGCGCAAATTGCAACCAAAGACATAGGAGCATGGACTGCATCATCCATATCGAAATAATATATCAAATAAAGATCAACAAAAATGAGAGAGGAGTGTGAAGATGACAAATCTTCCTCTCTTTTCAAGATACTGTGATTGATTGAATGAAAAGAGATAGAAACTGGGCGTCTTCGCGTCCTATCTCTCTCATTTTTGTCGACACACGGATGATGCTTTATGTCTTTGATTACGACATGCATGACGCAGTTTTTCGAGATACCTCGAAATCACATACTCACTCTATGCAGCGAATCAACGTGCAACCATTAGCAAGCCCGAGGAAGCCTTGGATCCGCCAGGAAGCAGCGGCGAAGCTTGGCAATCGAAATGATGGGTCGGCATCGCGGACGCCGATTCGAAATGTGCGAAAGCGATTTGGAAAAGCGGGGTACGATCGGACGAACGACGGATCCTTCTCTTTTTTCTTCCATGATTGGTCTCGAGATCGTGATGCAATTTTTTTTTTTTTTCTTTATTGATTACTGCATACGACAAACACGCGAGATCTCACTATCAGTCAGAATTGACGTGCGTTTAATTGCGACAGAGAATAAGCTTATCGCGACACACAAATTAAAAGACCAAAGTGTCAATTGAATTCTCCAATTGCTGGCGGAAGCCTTATCGACAACGGCATCGACTGGGGTCGACCCGCTTTCTCGTGCGTCATCCTCGTGCAATCAGTCGAGGACATGTCGCGCTTCTGAGCATCGGGCCGAACGTAACGCGACTTTCACCGTTCGCCAACAATGAAAGGGTGTCCGATCGCCGATCCCCCGCAATCCCCGCTTCCCCCCCTCGCAGAAGAACGATCATATTAGCGACGCTTCCGAAAAGCGGTGTGTACTCACTCGTTCATGGTGAGCATGACTGCAGGTCGCAATGGCGATGTCCGCCCTCGCCTCTCGTTCCTCGATTTCTCTCTCGCGATTCGATCCCAAATTGGTTGCTGGAATCGGGGTCTGAATGGCACAGGCACAGCCTCGCGAGCCTATTATCTCATAGAGGAGCCAACAGTCGCTGCTCGCCCTGTCCATTCAGCCGCGATATAAAGGTGCGAGCGCTTGGTAGGGGACCATCATAAAAACCTCTCTCAATGGGTGGTGAAAACTACAAAATTAATGCGACGACGGTCTGCAATCGTCGGTCACGAGCCGCAACGACGATCAAAGTGGCCACTTTCGACCGGGTGCCACTTTCGCGCGATGGGTCGCAGAGTCGGTGTCTGAACGAGAAACGCCTTCTGTGATGCGCCCGTCGCCAATTCGCGTCGTTATGTCTTGCAAAGAAGCTTTTTCATCGAATAAAGCATCAAAGAGTCTCGAGAATAAAATCTACATTTTTAAAGCTTCCATTTCTTTATAATTCTAACATCTGATTTTTTGACGAAGAGCAGAGATTATTCGTCAACCTAGACTTTTGCGACATGATTTTCTTATCTATTTATATCTCATTTTGATTATTATGTTTTGATTGATATTGTTCAATTTATGACGTGATTCCGTATACAGAGATTATTTTATATGTGTAATAATTGGCGATTTAAATTATGTCGAGCTTTCTTGAAATTGTTTACCGATAAAATTAATAACACCTGTGTTCTAAATATCTCTTCACGATTTTAATAACAGATTTTTAGACGTGAAAAATGTTGTTTTAAATTGTAGTAAAAACAACACTTTTAATTTTATTAGTTTAATATTCGAAAATAAACTTTTGCTAATTTAGAATAAATCGTTTCGTCGAGAATTTTTGTGGTAAATCCTTGTTTTCATATTGCAACTTTGAAATATCTAATGTTAAATAAAAAAATTTTCCAATTAAAGTTGTAAAGAGCGCATTTATTAGAAGTAACACATCGTTATTAAAAAAAAAAAAAAATATCGCAGAAAAGTATTTGTGCTAATTCGAAAGCTCGCCTGTAAGTTGTTGTCGAGTATATCTAAGTGGCTTTTAAATCTAATGTCGTGGTAGAGAGTCAGTGAGACTTGAAAGCAGAATCCTATAAGGCATTTCCGGTGCAAAAATATCTTTAATTAAGAAGGAACAGTAAAAATTCCAAATGATTAAGAATTTAAGAAACATGCTCTTATAAAGAATAATACGAGAAGAATTTGATGTAAATATTTAGATTACTTATAGAATAGTAATAACATACATATTAAAATATTTATTCACAAATTAATCAGAGAGAGGAATATATATCTTAACTGTTTTTATCCAGTTTACTTTGAAAATTAAACGATAACATTTTTATTTTTACATATACACCATTAAAATGAATATGATTTAGATTGCTTTATGCGCATGGAACAAATATATAAAAAGCAATTAAACTTAATACTTTATCCATTCGGTATGCTAGCAGTAACCTTTTAACGAATGTTATACGCGTGGTAGAAATTCAGCGATGCATATCAATTAATTAATTGCTGGATGAATTGGTCCATTGACAATATCGCTGCCTGTGTTAGGGTTCAATTAGTGATTGGATTCACAGGTTTGGGATAAACGATGACACAATTTATCGAACAATCGAAATCCAATCGATAGCAACAGAAAAAAGCAAATTATATTAATTGTGTTTGGTAAATTAATGTTTCGCTATTCTAATTTAAAAAAATGTATTTGTAGAACAACGATTATTTAACAATCTTAATTAAATCGGATTGATTTAATTAAGAAAATAATTGAAATAGTGTGTAAACTGTATAAATTGCATTAATCTAGAAGACATTTTAATTTTAGAAAAGATCGAAGAGAATTTTTCCGTTTCAATTGAAACGGAATTGGCATGTCTGCATCAAGATTTCTGATGTAGCATAATTAATCATCGCGTGATTTAAAGATACAGGAGGAAATCTCTATGTATCGAGGGACATATTATAGGTTTTCCATTTACGCCCACGCCACCAAATGACGTTGGTTGTTCCAGTTTCGAAGTATTGATACACGTCGATAAAATTATGTCGAGCGGCTGAGATTTTTTTCTCAAGTTTCACGCGCGGAGAACATCCATAAAATCATGTCGTGTCGAGCTTTCGGAGGGGAAATGACGAAACTTTTATAAGCGCCTCGAACTCTCATTCGAACGATCGGGAATGCAAATATTGTGCATGACTAAGCGCGTCCTGTATCCTATTTTCTCAAGGATATGCATCAAACTCGATTGATGTCAAGCATGTTATTCATTCAATTTAAAGATTATGAATTGAGATGAATCGAGATGTAAACTCAACACATTCTGTTTAAGATGTAGTGAATATCAAATAAGCATCTTCCTGAATTCAGGAAAGAAAATTTCTTGTACAGTATAATCTCTTCTTCTTACACGCAATCAGTCTATGAGGTGAGAAATTGATACGTTATTAATCAATCTTCATATTTATTGATAAAATTTTCCTCGACAGAAATTAATATTTTGAATATCAAGTTTCAATAATATCTCGATAACTAAAATTGAAAAGATTTCAAAGACAACGTTACTTTAAACGAAGAGTATCGATTTGCCAAGTTTCGATAAATATTTCGGTAACCAAGATTTAAAAAAATTCAACTAAAGACAACGTTACTTTGTATAAAAAGTATCTAATGTCTTTGTGCTGTTTTGAATATCTTTCATAAGGAAAAATCGAGAAATTCGCGCTTGATGTTTGCAGTCCCGGTGACATCTATCATATTAATCCTAGAGTTTCTCCCCGTCGACAATCAAATACAGAAGGACAAATGCTTCCGGCATGTCCGCACAACTTGTTGATATTCACGCCTCTACGTCGAGTTTATCGATAGCTATGGCCGACAGTTCGCGGACTATCGAATGGTTCTGACGTTATCACTTCCGCTCCGCCAGCCTCTGCAGACTCCGGCCGCGCGCCACGCAAATGATAACGACGTCATAATATCGATAACGAAAATAACGGCAAGGCCGCCCGCTACGAGACGAGAATCGGTGAAGCGTGCATCGTCGGGAGAAAGGAGGATTTGCTGGCGGCTAATTAATGGTTAAACAGAATTTAGGATTAATTTAGGATTAATAAAAGGACGTTTGTTTCAAACAACGTGTCGTGGAAGCAACGCGGTGATCTTTTTTAATTTCTCGATAAATGACCGTTATTTTGCATGTTGCATTTTATTTTTCAAAAAGTCCATTAAAATACTCTTTTAATTTATACAGTTAATTTTCACAATATAATTAAGCTAATGAAATCTTGTTACAGTAAGCTCTATTTATGAAACTTATTATCGTATGTTAGTTATGTAAAGGTACTATTAACATAACAGTTTAATTTATAAAATAATATAATATAATATAATATAACGCAAAAGTAAAGATATACATTTTGTCAAAGATTAATGTAATTTGTGAAAGAGTTCTATATGATAATTGCAACGTGCGGGTTAAATAGAATACGCAAGTAGTTAATTAAATCAGAATTCCTGGATCACAACTATGTGGATGTGATCTGATCCGTGCAACTCAGACATGTCCAACTCACGGCACTCCTACTCTATATAATATGCACTCTAATGTTCTCTCCTGTCCGAGTTGGACAACGAGGTATAAATTATTATGCATTTACGTCTCACAAGGTATAAACTGAGAAGCAACGAAGCGAAATCCAATTATGATGTTGAAGGATGAGATGATGTTTGCAGCGTTTATCTTCCTTTTTGGATATTTCCAAAGTTAATTGCATCAACAATTGTGATTGTGATTGTAATATGAATGTTTGATTATTTAGCACTAAATTCATTCTTCAAATCATAGTGCTGACTACAAAGAATTAATTCACGGATATCCGTATTTTTTGTCATAATTAACACGCAAAATGTTTTGCGATTTGATGAATCCCGAATTGAAATTTTTCCTTATCGAAAAATTCAATTGATCACGATATTATTTCGATAACTTCCTTGAAATATGAATTCAGAAGCTATAGAGCAGAATTTAAAATTAAATGGATGACAATATGACACTATCTGTAACTCTACCTCTAAATCGCAAGACGTAAGATATTCATTTGTTCTTAATCGACCGTGACGCAAAATCCATTTTGTCGCTTTGTCTTAGGAGTGCCTCGTATGTCGGTTTATTCCTGCTTGTGCTTCTCAGGTACGGAAACTTAGTTAGACCACGGTTAGTTAGGCAATATTGTCGCGAGTGTCTCTGAAAAGTCTTCGCGTCTCGTCCTGATAAAGCGAGGTCTCATAACAACGTTCTTAATAGCGTATGTATGTTACACTCGTTAAAGGTGAATGAAGTTGGGGCGTCATGACTACAAGCTTTTGCAATCACGATTGCAACGGCACCGATAATAGCTAAGCTCTCCAAGACGAAGTCGTGATTTTTTTCCAAGGCACTCCGACTTTTCGGATAATAATTCCCGAACCTGTCATCAAATCAAACTTAGAACTACAGCGAATATAAGGATTACGACGTAAGGATACGATGTAAGAATTCTCACGATCTAAAGATTCCCAAGAAACGTACAAAAGTCAACAAAAAATCAAAATGACTTGATATTTTTTTCAACAAAAATAGCAAAGGTTGTAATTGATTGATTACACGAATGTGTAACATATCTCTATGGAACATATGGAGATGAGTTTTGCTTCTAGTTAATTACGCGGTATGTTATGCGACAAATCTGTGCCATGAGCATAAATTACAATAATACTTAAAAACAGCCCGTACGCAATGAATTTACTACCATCCATTATTATGAATATTGCAGGAATAATAACGCGAGAAAAATTTACCGGAAACTTTTAGAATAGATATAATATCTCTCTTTTTCTCTTAAATATCCATTCTATAAATTTTATGGTATTATTGTACTGCGTTATTTTTCTATTATAATGCTTCCTATTATTTTTATATTATTCTATTACATTATATTATGTATTTTATTACTTCTTGACACATACACACACACACACACACACACACACACACACGCGCGCGCGCACATTCTCTCTCTCTCTCTCTCTCTCTCTCTCTCTCTCTCTCTCTCTCTCTCCCTTTCTCCTATTGTACTCGAAAAAATACAATATGACGTCAAACATACCATATATTCGTAAAGATATATATAATAACTAAACACAGAATCTATCGTATTAACATAGGAAACATGCTTTAAATTATCACTAATATTAAACATTGATTCATTGATGGATCACTATTAATACTACCGATTTCATATAAATTGATTACACATAAAGAGTTACAAAATGGATTGGTCACGTTTATGTCATACCGAAATTATTAATCCAGAATTGAAAGGATTAACGCCAACCGACCTACTGATGTAACGCGTTAAATTTCTAGATAAAGTTCGATTAAAGTTCTAGACATCAATTTGTATGCAAGAGAATAAAATATCTTTGAGAATATGAAATGGAAGATCTGACACATAATAAATGATCAATGTTGCACTTCAAAAATATTATCTTATATAAGTAAGAAAGCAACAAGAACAGCACTAAAGTGTAAAGTTTATATTTATGAAAACTTTTTTATGAGATACAAGGAACGTGTATAATTTCCTTTTGTTTTTCCTGTTATTTCATTAAATATTTTTGAATATTTAAGTTATTATTTAGAAAATTAGATTCCAGATTTTTGTTCTTAATTGTGATATCTTATTGTTTTATTTTATTATTGTTATTTATGCGTTTTGCAATTTTTCTGTGTCAAGTCTTCAAGATAATTTTCATTTCTTTCTCTTTTATAATGTAAAAGAGTACCATTTAATTGACTGAAAGTAATGCTTCGTCGAAGCAACAATTCAAACAATTCAAACAATTCAAGCAAGTGGATTTTGACAAGAAATCGTCTAATAATTTAAGAATTAAATCAATCAATTCAAACTCGTGCGATAATCATCGATGGGCCGGAATGTATCGTGCAAAGACGACATCCAAACGGAATCACTCTCCAGCCTCCGTGATAGATAAGGCACGTTGGAAGGATCGTGCGTGCACTTTTAATAGAGAAAATTATTCTTACGCGTGTACAATCGAGAAGAACGAGGGACACGTGGTGGAAGCCTCGCGGACTTCGTCCTTTCTCTGTTTCTCTTTCTCTTTATCACCCCCTTCTCCTTGTACCTCTCCTCCTTTTCCTATTCTGTATCTCTGGCCCCAGAGAGAAAGCACTTAAGCCAAAAAAACTTAATTTTTCAGTAGAAGAACTTGTATATATAAATTATATATATAATTATAT
>NW_017259246.1:426354-445593 GCF_001594045.1 Atta colombica
TATATATATGCACAAATATAATTTATTTAAAGAAGATCATTTTGACACGTTGCCCTTTCCAAAACAAATGTTATTGTTTTATTTACTTGGCGATTGTGTGTTAAGTGCTCTCTCTTTTTTCTCTCTCCCTTCGAGATCAAAGATACTAGACCCTTTTCTATTAGGCGTATCCGCCTTTCTTTTTCACGCCCTCCCTTTATCGTTCCCTTTTTTACCCCCGCAAACTGAGCGCGACCGTGTAGCACGCGATCCGACGGAGCAAACAGGTGTTCCCGCGTGGAATGCGCGACTGCATACTGACGCCGCGACGCCGACATGCGGTGGCGGGTCAGGCTCTCCCCTTCGGGGACTCCCCGTTGTGGGGAGCTTCGGTTTCCCTTCGGCGCGCGCGTCCGCAACCCCGAGAGCACATCGACGATGACGCACCATTCGCTTGCGAACTTTGTTCCCGAGCCGCGAGAACAAAAACGTTCTATCCGTGTGAATATATTCAATATAATTTATTATTTGTATGTTTTTACGCGAAATTTTCTGAGAAAGCTATCTCAATTTATTAAAACTCAACTTTAATTCTCTCAGATAAATCTAAGATTGGATTGTTTCCTAAGAGAACATATAATTTTCGAATTTCAAACGATTGAAGAATAACTTTTATAAAATAAATTTTTTGTAGCTATAAAGCGCATGTAATTAAAAACTCAATTAATTATAATTTCTAATTTCTCATTATCAAAATTTTATTTAAAGATTTAAATACAAAAATTTATAATGTTTAAAAAATATATGTATAGAATATCTAAAAAAATAAAAATGAGGAAACTACGATCGTACGAAGTTACGATTTTCTGCTTATATTATGCAACAGATACATTCGAATTCATAAATTGGAATTCACGAATAACGGCAAATTTCACGTTAATTATAATTCTAAGAAAATTATTTTATAAAGCTTTTAATAGATATCAAATTATTAATAAATATATTTTCAAAATCATATGCACACATTATTAAATATACCTCATGGTTTATTAATTATAAAATAATTTTTAGTTTTTATACATACTCTTTAAATTTTTTAGAGCGAAATCTCATTCTAAAGAGTGAAAACTGAGCGTCTTGAAAAAGAGAGTATATATTATATATATTGTACATATATGATATTTTTTATTCTTAAACATTATATTATGTTTATATATTATGTTTATATTATGTTTATATGTTATTATTATAATTATTAAATTATATTATAATTTATATACAATTTCAAGTCGGTTTTCATTTTAAATCAACTTAATTATAGATCACAATATTTTCTAAACATCACGCACTTTGATGTTTATAAATACATGTAAAGGATTAAAAATAATAATCTTCTGCTAGAAAAAAATTATCATCATTTCCTTGAATAAAAGCGTTTCTAATTTATTTAAGTTATCTATTATAGCATTAGGAACAGAGCAATAAAAAGATTATATTGTCTTTTTGTACCTATACAAGTATGATAAAATTTTTTGTTGCCAAATATCAAACTTATACCTATTTCATTTTTAATTTCAAAAGTATATACTAGTTCGACTAGAGAAAACAGATCCATTGATTAATTTTTATATGAGAGAAGAGATATTAGAAACCTACTATACCGACTCCGAGAGCGACTTGATATTGCATATAAAAGTTGTTGATTGCTCAACTTACATGTATGTGTAAAGCACGTGGCACGTTTCACACATGTAAACTCACTGTCGTTATAGATTTGTTGCATAGATTTGTTTTACAACAAAATTTGCAATAACAAAATTTGCGCTAATAAATTCATTTTTTTATTTGGGAATTACGTAGCTAAATATTAGCGATAAAATCGTGGTGTTGAAGGATGTATGTGGTGCAAGTCCGGGGTATCAAAAGTAGATATACATAGATAATCCGCTTATAGCATTAATCTGTATTAATCCGTGTTACATCTACAATTGAAACAGTTTTAATCGTTTTGTATATATACATACTTATGATAAACTCGCACCCATGCATATCCATTTTCGACATCGTGAATTAACACGGACTCGCGCACCACATTTATTTTTCAATACGTTCAGGAATATAAGAAGGAGTACGCAAATCGAGTTGACGAGTCTCCTGAAGATTTCCAATTTCTTTTTTGGATGTGGTGTCTAAACTCTCAAATATTTTGATCATAACTTTGTTATATATATTTTGGAATATGTTAAGCAATAATATGTTAATAATTAATAAAACTAAAATAATTATTGAAATATTACATAATATTATAGCAATATGTATGCAATATTTCTCTAAATATTGCAGAAATATTTTATTTTTTCAGACATAAGAATATTGCTACAATATTGCAGCAACATTTTGTGAAGTATTGTAATCTTTCAAAATAACATTGTTCCAATATTTCGTGCTGTAAGGGAAGTATAGTCGTAAGATATCGTCTTAAAATGGTGCTGTGCTAAATCGCAGTTCTAAGTTCTATTTATTGGTAATGGGATTCTAAAATCATATGTTTTCTTATTCAGTAGGACTTATTCACATATGATTTACGTCATTGACATATTACACATTATATAATTGTTTTATTTTTATTGGTAGATTATATGACAATGTCTTATTGCTTAGAATCTCTCGGTAATAGAGATGGTTGCTGCGTTTTGTAAAGGCTGATAAATTCATAAGATCATTAAGAAAATCAGTGCAATATTTAATACAATCTATTGACACTTACTTATTTTATTATTATATAATTAATACTTATTCCTATATTTAATAACATATTATAATTTCACTGATTATTGCGTTTTACATTAATTTTTTCTAATCACAATTGTTATGCGAGGTAATAATAAGTTTAGCAGATAAAGTTCAGCAATTCTCCATATATTTAATGAAATTTTTTAGTCATACGGTGATCTATCAAACCGTAAAAGAAAAGTATGTCAATATCGTAGACGTATTAGGAAGAAAAATATTGAGCGTAAGTGACTGAGCGAGACTCTTTTTTACTCAGACGTCTACTTATATCCTTCACAGGCTCTATTAAAGCTTTCCTCGAACTATTAAGCATCAATACATGTAGCTATCAACAGTACACCAATAATGTTTCAATCGATGATATAGAGTCTTCTTATCTCATTAGTAAAAAGAATCGTAAATCTGTCTTTGTAATTTGACACATAAATTTAAGGAAATTTGTGGAAAATAGCAGCGATCAATTCTGCATACGTATGTTTAATAAGATTTTCAATTGATTTAATAAAATGTAAAAAGAAAATATATCAATATAATATACGTACAAGTGAGATAAGTGTCGTGAACATAGATGACTGAATGGAATCTTTTTTTATCCAAACTGCTTACATCTTCAAAACTCTATCAATACTTCTCCGTTTGCATGTGCATAATTAATAACGGTACATCAATGATATAATGATCGATAATATCGAAGTTTTTTTATTTCGTAGAAAAGAGAATCGTAAATCTATCTCCCTTTAATCAGTTAAAGAAAGAAAAAATAATGCTAATCTCGATATAGCTTACAGTTCTGGCGCAGTTTCGTGGTACGTCTTACCATTCTCTTTGAAGTGCAATCTTTCTTATATGTCTGTAGTTTATCTATAGTCATAACAAACCTGAATTATTGTCCGTTTCAACTAAACTCTATCGAATGATATAGATTATAATAATAAGATTATAGACTATAATAATAAGATTAGCTATTAATTTTTCAAAGCCTTGATAAAAGATATGTGTAAGATGAATGATAATCAATAAAATAATAGTTCAAAGTAACGACAATACAAAATGCAATTCTTTAAGAACAGTTTGGAATTGACTTGGTGAGGTAGAAGATAAAGTCTCTTCTCCTGACTTGGTATCATTAGTTGTAAAATTGTCGTGTCAAACATATCGGAAACATTGACAGAATCTTTCTAAAGAATATTTCTTAGTTCAAAGTCTTTTAACAGAAAAAAATTTTCCTTAGAACTCGCAGATATTGCGATTGGAAATTTCAATTCAACATTAGACGGTTCTTTTAGTTTTCATATAAAATGTAATAATCTTTAAAAGGAGGATAGATAAAATTACCGGATTGTGAACTGAATGATGGAACTTTTCTTTTGTTTTTTTGTACTTTTTCATGTGCTAAATCATTTATAAATATTTATTTCAATCTGATTTGGAAACATGTTAAAAATCGCATTAAAAGTAGCACAATTTCGTCAAAATTCGATCTTTGATTGTAATTTTCAATACTTTCCTTATTACTTTGCTTAAAATTAATGTTTGCAAATGATTCAGCACATAAAAAATACACATAAGACAAGTTCTAGTATATCAAAAAATTGAAGAAAAAGTGCATAAGATCAAATCTATCGTTTAGGTAAATTAATCAAAATCCGGTAAATTTACCTATCCTCCTTTAATATTTTTTTGCAAATGCTTGAAATATATTATTCTAAATTTTCGTAACGATAAAAATCATAATAAAATCATGATGTGTTTATTGTTAGCATAAAATTGAAAAATTTATTCCTTTCTTCGTTCCTATAAACACAGTTTTAAAATGTTAATATTATTGGATCAGTCAATTACACTTTAAATATCATTTAATTTTAAATATTTTTAAATTATAATAATAATAATTATTATTGTCATTATTGTTAAAGTTACAGGAAAATTTAGTTTGTAAGGAAAATATAAATAATATTGGAAAAATCAGAATTGCCAAAAGATAATGTTCTTTTTTTAAAGAACAAAACATTATGTTTTTTTTGTACATAAAACATATTTTTATGCTTCATATATGCTTAAAGTACTATAAAAAAGTATTATAAAAATAAAATATTATAAAAATTTTTAACATGTTTTAAATTGTATAAAACATGCTCAATCGATATTTTAACCTGTTTAAAACATGTTAAAACATTTATATAATTTAAAACACGTTAAAAATTTTTACCGACCCTGGGGAAAATAGAAAATCAGAGGTATTTCCTTTCGTTAAAGAAATTTTAATTTCTTTGCGTAAGAATTTTAAATTAACAATAAAAAATTTAATTTCTTTGATATTTAAACAATTAAATCTTTTCAGTTTGAGTCTTTTCAACATCTCGTTAAATATATTTAATGTAGGTATCACAATAATTGATAAAAGGTTGCAAGCATGCATACCGCACGTAGGTATATCAGTATATCCCTTGAACTTTGCTCACCAACTGTGGCTGTTGGTACATGTCCACAAAACCCGGAAAATCCATGTACTACATATCAGTTTGTGTGTTCTTGACAACCATGTACTCATGATAAGCTTGTATATAAGCTATATCTTTAATTACTTAAATTGAAGAATATAATGAGAAGTTTAAATGAAGCAATTAATAACTGGATATGATGCCATGCAAGGTACGACCTAGAAAGAACTTGCATTTACATAAAGGACAAGAAAAGTATTTTATATGTATAATACAATAAAACATATTAATTATAACACATTATATTACATTAATGTATTACATTAATGTATTACATTAATAGTGCAGGACTGGGAAATATTATTTGTAATGTCGTTACCGTTTTCATTACTTTTTTTTCGGTAATGGTTGTTACACTTTTCTGCCTGTAACGGTAACATAAAATTTATTCGCAAACAATACTTGATATCGTCACTAAATGGACGTGGCGGTGCTGCATTTTTTCGTAAGTAAGATCCATACAAGATAGAATAAAAGGCATAGGCCGGTATATTACTTTAAATAAAAGTTTAGAGTGTCCAAATTTATATCTTTTGTATTTCTTAGGTTTTCTCTTCTTTATCATATTTTTTTAAAGATTTTCTAAGATAAATTTTCCGAAGGATATAATTCCAACTCCTTTGCACCTGAATATTATATATTATTTTTACAACGTCAAATTTTATATTTTAATATTAAACTTTTCAAAATTCGTGTAATATACCTGTAATTCGCTTATAAGCTATCAATACTGATAGCTAATAACATTCCTTCAATCGATAACATGAAGTCTTCTTTATCTCATAAATAAAGAGAATCGTTTTTTGTAAGTTAGCAGAAAAATTAGGAAAAATTTTGAAACAGCAGTGATCAATTCTGCATATATATTCAACAACTTTCAAAAGAAAATATATCAATATTTTTTTTTAAATTTTATTAAATCAAGCAGTTTAAGAATGTTATTAAACATATATGCAGAATTTATATATATAATACATATACGAACAAGATAAATGTTGAGCACAGATAACTCTTTTTGTTTAGACGTCTGCTTATATTTCTTTACGCTATCAGATCTTTAATTGTAAGTATCAATTATACCTATCCGCTTCCGCATAGCTAATATGTATTGCGCTTAAATAATTAAAAATTATCTTAGATAAGATAAAGGTAATTTTACTTTAATTTATCTAAGTAAAGGATGAAATTATAAGCCCTTTTATCATAATTTATAAAATAATATTATTTTTAAACAACTTTAACTGTTAAGTACAATTTAGGATATAATAGAACGTAAAAAATATATATTCTGATTTATATACATATATTCCTATTTTTATTTATAAAAATCTTTATTTTTTTAAATTAAAAATTTTTTAAACATTTCGTCGTGATAAATAATTTCTACGTAGATACATATTCTAATAATCTAGATAAAGAGAAGCTGAAGTTATTTCTTCATCTACATGATCACCTAAATAATTTTATCTAGATAATAACAAACAACAGTTAACAACAATATATCAACAATATTACGATTGATAACATGTATTTTTTTTACCGCGCATGTACAAGAAAAGAAAATCATAAATTTGTTTACTTCTAAATAATAAATTAAACAAGAAAAAATAATGCTATTCTGATGCAATTCGCAATGCAACCCACGATCTTCCAATACATCTTGCCATTCTTTCTTAGAAATGCAATTTTTCTTATATGTCTATGGATAGTCGATATCAAACCTGAATTACAGTTCATTTCAACTAAACTCTCTTGGATTATAGTTCATTTCAACTAAGCTCATTTTAAATTGGCCATTTTAAGATCAGCCATTAATTTTTCAGAGTTTTCGACAGATGTTACGTATAATACGTTGAAGACATTATTGGACAAGATAACAATTATTATGGATATTATTAATATTTTATATTAATATTTTGGATATTATTTAATTGTAATTATTATTATTGTTATCATCGTTAAAGTTACAAGAAAATTAAATATTTGTAAAGAAGACATACATTATTAAGAACATATAAAATCAAAGATATTTCCTTTTATTAAGAAAATTTCAATTTTCTTTGTACGAATTTTTTAAATCAATTACAGAAATTTAAATTTCTTTGGCATTTAGAAAACTGTATTCTTCCAATTTAGAAGCCTTTCCGAACTTTCTTTGAATTATATATTCGATGCAGGTATGAAAATGATTGATAAACGGTTGCAAACGTACCGCACGTACCAACGTTTCACTCGAATTCTGCTCACCATCTGTGGCTGTTGGTACATGCCCACGAAATCAGACAAATCTATGCATTATTACTCAATTTGTGTGCTCTTGACGATGATCATGATGACAATGGTAACATTGCATACGAGCTACATCCATAGGCATAATTTGGGGAATATGATGAAAAACGTAGGCTTTGCAATAACTGGACTTAGCGCTATTCTCAAGGTACAATACAATCTAGAAGAAACATACATATTATACATAATACATATTAATATATTAATATATACATATAACTACAATACATATTTAACTTGAGACACTTGAATATTTTGAAAAGGAAGCATTTTAATAAAAAATATGATAGGCGAAAGTTGTATCTTCTGCAGGAGGATAAATAATTAAAAAATCAAATTTTGAAAAAGAATCGATTTTTCAAGTTTATATAAAGGGCATTTAAATAGAATTATATAATTTTTAAAGTATAATATATGATTTGTTTAAGTCTGCAAAAGTATTAAGGTAAAGTTATAAAAAAAAATAAATAGATTATAAAATGTACATTTTATAATTCATGTTAAAATGTGCCAGATAATAAAATATAAAATATCTCTAAACTATATTGATTTTTTGAATAACTCTGACCTTAATATTTTAAATTAAAAATTCACAATGAGTCAATGTGAACCGACAGAATATTAATGTGTAAAATATATACAATATTAATAAAAAAAGTACAACTAAATTAGACATTTCGATCCTCTTTTTGGGTCATCTTCAGTACAAAAAAGAAGATTAATAGACATTACGTTTTTACAATAAAATCACATATATTGAAATATTCGATTGTTACAAATTTAAATTCTATAATTCTATAAATTAAATAGTGTTTATGTAATGTGTCAATCTGTATGCAATTTCTCTGTTTTGCGCGGAAGAAAAAAATATAAATTTCTTCTTATCTTTTTTAAGGTGATAAGCTTCACGATAAATCGGGGCTCTCTGATAAATTATCATCGAATATTGAACGATCTTTTCGAGGAGGAACTTATGCGGAATGATAAAATCCGGACAATAATATTTTCGTCTCTACATACGATGTACATTCTGACGTATGGATATTTCGCTCTTGCAACTACATTGCTCTTATTGTATTTTGCGCCCTCGTATCTTCTCATAATCCGCGGTCTCCTCCATTTCCATTTATCTACGAACTACACTTTACCAATCAGTAGGGGATACGGACATTTCTGGACCGTTCCTGATAACTTTTTGTATCATCTACATCTGGTCTTTGAGACGACTCTAACGGGACTCAGCGGCCTCATGGCGTGCAGCGTTGACAGCTTCTTTGGCTTCTATGTCTATCAGTTTACCTCGACAATGCGCGCCATGAACTTTAGACTTACAAATCCTCTACCTACCGAGAAGTTCTTGGATTTACTGAGAATGTGTGTGGCGAAACATCAAAGGTTACTGCGATGTCGCGACACGCTAGAGCATGTCTATGGACCCATTGTCTTTTGGCACATTGTCACCAACGCTATACTTCTTTGCGGGTTGATGTACGATGCGATGCCAGTATGTGAATACATTAACGTAAAAGTCGATATTTAATTTCGTAATTCACTATGTTATGCGCGATAATCATAATTAGTCGTAAGATAATAAATATTATTACAATTAGTAGGTCGTACAATTAGTGCCATCGTGTCACGCTCACGTAACGCCAGAATAAAATTAAACGTTTTTCAATTTTATTTTAGATAATATATTATATTTTGGAAAATATATGCTAAAGAAATGTCATAGTTTTCTTACAAATCCTATAATTAAAGTAAAATAAAATGTTTTTTAATAACTTTAGCACCATTTATAAAGTGTAGAAACGAAGCTTATGTTACACTTACAAGTTTTTCTATTAAATAATAATATCGCATTATCCAAATATTCGCTATTGTAATATTAATCGTTTACAACATTTGCAATAGTTTTCGGACTTTAAACGCATATCCATGTTTCTGACATACGCAGTAGTAAAATTTGTGCAAACATTTACGTACGCATGGTATGGCACTGTTCTTACAAATGCGGTAAGTTTTAATGATCTTGTATAAATCAATTATCGTGACTCAAAATTAATTAATTGGAATATGTACGTTTAGAGTGAAGACTTTCGTAATGGAATCTATTTTGGAGAATGGTTTAATTCAAGTCTCGATCATCACGTGAGAACAAATGTTATTCTGATTATGATGCAAAAGCCAATAACCATAAACGCAATTTACTCTCCAGTCAATATCACCATTTTCACCAATGTAAGTATTTAAATTATAATTGACCGAGTTTATCTGAGCAAAAAAGCTGACTTTCAAGTCACTTTCAGCTTTATTCACTGCCACTGTTTTAAAAATAATACAAAGTTTTTTTGTTAATATAAAGGCCTAATGTTTTTTTTTATTGTACGTTAGGATAATAAATTAATCACATATTATTTACGATCTATTATTGCTCATTATAAATAGAGCTTTTTTTTTATTAATGAAATTTTGTTTTATAATATTACGAACACTATTAATGGATTTAAAAATAATATTTATATCAT
Source organism: Atta colombica (assembly GCF_001594045.1). Lineage (NCBI taxonomy): Eukaryota > Metazoa > Arthropoda > Insecta > Hymenoptera > Formicidae > Atta > Atta colombica. Next base: position 436,445 of record NW_017259246.1, read on the forward strand.
ATTCTATTTGTACGAAAATGAAAAATTTAAAGCTTGAGATAATAAAACATAAAAAACATAAAAAACATAAAAAATAAAACATAAAAAACATACAAAATTTAAATTTGATAAAAAAAAATCAAAATTATTTGAAAATGGAACCTATGTATTATAGAATTTATCCAAAACACAAATAAAGAAATGAGGAATTAATAGATTCAAATTTTGGTTCTAATAACGTCAAAAAATGAAGATTATTTTATTTGTGAAAGTTGATTTCTTCAAATTTTTGTTATTTTTTTTTAAGTTTAAAAAAGTCTCTATATTAATAAATGTGTATTTACAACAATCACATACCTTTTGGATATTAAACTAATTCTAATTTTTTTATTTCTTGATAGTTCGTGAATGCTACAATGTCCTATTTCTTCCTGTTGCAATCTATCGGTGACAAAGACGGATAGAGATGGACGCTACGTATGTTTTGTAAACGATAGCAAATTTACAAAATTGTTACGTTATTAAGAGAATATAATTAAGAAGATGCAATTAATGTAATTTATTGGCACTACATTGTTATCACATTATTAATGTTTAATTATTGTTAAACAATAGCAGTATTATGACTCCATTGATTATTTCACCTTCATTTCACTTTCATTTTTCTCAAATGACAATTAATGTGCGAGATAATTTATAGAATTTATTCAGATAAACTCACAGAAAGTTGAAAAATGCTCAATTCTTCATGCATTTAATAAAATTTTGAAGTCGCACTAACCTAGTAAGATGTAAAAGGAAACTCATACAAGGGTATGTCAATATCGTTGACCCCATACCGAGACACGCGGGTTCTTATAATCTACTCCCCGTGGATCGAGTGCACATAATTCACCTCATTTTGGTTAAAGTAGCCCTATGCGCCATCCTCGACGAGCTCGAAAATTTTTTCGTGTGAAATACACAAGATTTTTGCTACAACTTACGTGTAATAATTTTTATAAATTTTTGATAAATGTGACACATAGTTAAAATATCTAACATTTATTTTTAGTATTTTAATTGTATTATCATCATTATTAAATTTTTTTAACCTATTTCTACAAATTATGATTAAATGTTATATGTTTTTTGAGTTGAATAAATCTAAGATTTATGAAATGCAAGAAATTAATGAAAATTCGAAAAATCGATATAAATATATCAACTTAGATTTCAGTTAAGAAACATTTCTCTTTAATAGCGCATTTTCCAAACAACTTTCAAATCTGTGTTAAATTTACATTTAAAAAATGGTAGAAAAATTTGGAGGAATAATATGAGTGAATATCTCAAGAGTTTACAAATGGATTGTCTAGGGATACCAAAAATATAAACGCACCACTATCTCCTTTCCTCTTTATTATCTTATTTCCAACTTTCTTCATCTATGTCAGTTAGAGCCATGACTTAGAGAGGGACGCGAAAGGGCTGGAATTAGTTATCTAATATTCCAAGTTAGAAATCTGGGATTAGTTGATCAAGCTAGGATAACTGACTCTTTTGTAGAACGGGATTCGGAACGCGAAAAGTTCGACGGTGGATCGAAGGATCCACTCGTGGAAGTCACCAATACAATTTACCGTGTCGATTCAGGACGGTGTCTTCTTCTTCATAGTCTGCGTTCTCATTGAACGAAGATGGTTACGAGCCATAAATCTGAATCCTTCACGCATCGTGGGTAATGGCGCCTAGCCATCCAGGTAACTTAGATGAACATCACTTCGTCTCTCTCCTCCCATCTCTAATTGTAAAAGTTATCCTCGTGTATCGCGCGATTAAAGTAGATTGCAAGGGCATCAATTCAATTTTTAGAGTCCATACGCCTAAATTTTTTACCAAAGGATGATTATTTACATTTTACGTGGAGGATGAGAAAAATGTTTGAGATGTTTGAAATATATCTTGGAGTGTAACTTGTGAAATTTCTATATATCTTATTTCTATATATCTTATTTCTATATATCTTATTTATATATATATCTTATTTTGAAACAAATAAAATATCTTATACAATATTCAATTTTCGATTTTATTTTATAGCAATTCGATTGGATGTACTCGGTGTGCACTGGAATTAAAACCGTTATACACAGATTGACATAAAAATATGTGTTTAGTATAAATAAATTGGTTAAATCGTAAAATTTTCAACGCTCTTTATTGTATTGAGCGAAAATACATGTTTTTAAATATTTAAAATATTTATATTTCACTTTTGCATTCAAATTCAATCAATAACGGCTTCGATTAGACGCTTCAATGTGCATCAGTACAAATTAAAGCGTCTATAACCGAATTCGCTATCACTTTTCTATTTTTATATGGGAACGTCTAAAAAAGATAAAAACGGTCTTTAATCTTCTCTCCGAATTAATACTCGGATATAATAAAAATTCAACATAATAATAATAATAAATTTAATAATAAATTATTAAAATTTTAACACGATTTTAACACAAACACAAAATGTTTTTATTGTGTATTTAAACTACAGATTGACCATTTAGAATACAACCGCGTAGATCGACATCAACTATGATGTTGCAATGCATTCTGCATAACAAACTTTATTTAGGTGAGATCTAATTATAGACTCACATACTATTTCGTGAGTTTACTCACCATGCGTACTTCGTGCTGTGAGGCACTCCCAAGTGCTTGCCACGCCAGGCGGTGGCGCCGAGCGTATGAATATCAGATAAAGAGCTCTCGTCGTGGACGAGCAAGTGCGGACAACACGATTAGATTAAGGTTTAGTATATTTATACAACTCGTGGTTCGCCTCGTGATTAACATCATCTCGTTACCAACACTTCGTACCATCATCTCGTTAATTCTATCTCGTCACCAGTCGTTTGTCATCATTGAGATAAATTCGAACTGATTTAACCATCCTAACGTTATCGTATCTTGACGAGAGGGAACACATATCTGACACTTTACCTTCAATGTCATCCGATCTTACGATACTCCGGAGCACTTCTGTGCTCGATGACATCGTGAAACGTTTCCAACCCTAGTATCATTAGAAGTATTATCCTTGTTTCCTTCTTTTTTTTCTTTCATACCGTATTTCTTGCGAACCTCCGTAGCCGAAGTGTGACGCATGCGTCGGCTGGTCGTAGCCGTCCCCGATTCGTGAACTAGCGAAAATTCTCCAGTTGGCGCCGCGACGCGCTCGAAAGAGCTCTCGCGTTTGACGAGTATTCCGGGGAAGCGACAGAACTTGTCGCCTATCCCGCAATCGTGGGAAGAGAAAAAAAAAAGGAAAAGGGCTCCAGGAGAGAAAAACGAAAGAGAGTACGCGAGAAATCGTTTTCCTCCCCCTTTTTCGTAAATTGCGCGTGCGATTCAATCGCGAGAGATGCTACAATGCAATCGACATGTATCGCGAGGTAATTATGATATCATTATTGTTTGGGCCGTTCTGATTCGTCAAATCGAAACGGCTAGAATGCGGCACATGTTTTTGATCGGCGTACACAATGTGCACGTTATATGGCGGGCAAAGCGATGCAATTTGCCACAGAGGATGCATGTTAAGCATTTCGTTCTAATTGATGAATGAAGATAATGGCCAATCAATTACATTAATTAGCGAGCTGTTAGAAGGAGCTAACGTTAATTTATTAGTGCATGTTTTTTTTATCATTTCTTAAGCTAATTAAAGATAAGTCTTGAGAAATTGCAAGACAACTGTTTAGTTATTATAATGTGATTATTATCTTTGTTTTGAATAAGTATATGGAACGATTATTTATCTTCTGCCTCGTAAATATTCTCGTAGGAACAATTTCATTATCAAAGATGATCATTTCGTTTCTATTTTAAACAGATTAATTCGGCAATAAAATGCCCTGTGTTTCATCACAGTTTTAACAAATAGAACAAATCTCGTTGAAAATATTCAGGCACGGCGCGGAATTTAATTAGTTCTCACGCGCGTTACGAACGGTCGCGCCGGCTTGAAATTAATATTTTAGCCAATATAAAATATTTAAAGGATTACACCCCCCCCGTACCCCATGATTGTATCATGTAGCGGATGAACAAGTATATGATGTAAATTAAAACGTAAATTAAAACGCGACTTTCAACACGGCAGGTCACACGCATCTAAATCTTCGCGCCGGTGCATTCTGCGAATATTTATCGTAAAGGAGATTTGCGTGTAAAAACGCATAGTAGTGTTTGAAAGAAGTGACACAAATTTTCTTCAAAATAAATATGTATATATCTTTATTATATGAATCTGTATCTTTGCTGTCACTACGTCTTTTTTCTGATGCCAGTATTCATAGTTCGTTCTTATTTTAAGACTGTCTTAAGTAATGCCTTAAGCTTAATAATTCTATATGGCGATATTCATAATCTGTTTTTATTTTAAGATCTTAAGATCTTAAGATCTTAAGGTCTTAAGATGCTAATATGGCTCTTTGATTGATTCATGATATTTTAAGATTGTACTTAAGATGGTCTTAAATATAGGATTCAACTATAAATACTGGTTTGTGGTTGGTTTATAATATCTCGAGATATTTAACTATATTTAAGTCTTAATAAGAGAGAACTTATTACGAATATATCGGCTTAAATGTAATTTTAAATTATTGCCAAATTGTTGCCACCTTCGTTTATCAATTTTCAAATCGTGGTTAAACTGTTTAATAAAAGTTATCAAATTTTTTTATTATATTAACTAAACAATAAATTGAAATTATTTTAGCATATTTAGTAATTATTATTATCATCTAAGATTTGATTATTATTGTTAAATTTGTTTCAGTATACTGAAAAAAGAGTCTGGTAACAACTATACTCTACATACAGGTGTATTATCAAATGTTGAATGAAATATTTTTAATCAAACATTCGATTAATATAATACAAAATTTTATTTTTATACTTTTATTGTCTAAATAGATATTTAATAAATATTACAAACATAATGATTGACCAATTTAACGTGGCTGGCACAGCGCAGCAGCAATATAGCGGTAATAATTGTTTGACAGAAGTAATTGTTTGACATTTTTGATAAAGTATAACTGAATGAATCTAATAGAGTCTGTTGAACTCATTCCCGTGTCCAATTTTAGCATTTTGTCGATCCCTGCAATAGATCCATCGTCAGTTTCAGCGGGTTAATGCGAACGAATGTATAGACTTATGTAAGAGCATGCATGCGCTGACAGTGATATGACATGGAAGCCAATATCACCATACTCGATTTCATTGAGCATGGCTTGCAGTTATTATCATCACAATATATGTTCCACATACTTTTCGATTTTTCGGAAAACACGATTCACGCAAGCGATCTATGCTTGTGCACGTATGTACATACAATTGCGATATAATAGAACGAAGCTAATAAAGTCGGAATCACTGCTCAATAACGTCCCTTTTTTTCGCGATAACGTGTCCCGCTGAGAACATAATTATTACTATTGCGGGCAACGAGACGATTTAATCGTAGTTTCACGCTGCAACTTATGCATCGAACAATCTTACGAGGTGCTCCAATCCTCTCCCGTTCCCCGTCTATTCCCTTATTGTTGCCTTCGTGCCGGACTCCGCGTTTACGGCTTATTCAGAATCCGGCCACGACTCGAGCAGCGGACGGAAAAAATTCTTTTTCTCTCCATTCGATTCTTGCATCGAACTTAAATTAAAAATGTTGGTGGGTGCAACGTGACGTGAATGAATTCCACTGTCAGTTCTTTCTACGTACACGAATGCGTCATCATGTATTACATTTTGATCTTTGACAGACGTTATAGGCAGTATTTATGATCGAGAAAGAAAAAAAGAGGGAAGTAGAAAGAATTAAGAAAGAAAGAAAGAAAAAAGGCATAATAGAAATTTTTAACGTTGTTAATTTTAGTTAGCTTTTTAAGTATAACATCGTGTTCGTACTGAAAAAAAGCAAGGAAGCAATAAGGATTAATTCAGATGCTTGACGTGGAGTTTTAATATTTCCGTTCAACGTGACATATTAGTGCATTAAGGATATTTATGAACAGCTTGAATGTAACAAAAATGTCAATGACCAGGAACCATATTACTTTATAAGCAATATTAGCTCTAATTTTGCTTATAAAGTAACATGATTCTTTAAGTAAATTTCTGTCATTTTATTCATCTGGTTTATCATTCCAATGTATTTCTTTATCTATTTCTTTCTTTCTTATCCGAATATTAACAATTTAATTAAATACCGAATATGGAATAGAATGAGAAAAGAAATATGATTCTTTTATTTTTTAATTTTGAATTTATTTTTGAATTTATTTTTGAATTTAAAATCTTTAATTTCTTATGAATTTTGAAAAATTTTTATAAAAAGCTTCAAGAAAGAAATTTTAAAGTCAATTGATTTTTTAACAATAGGATACATGTTTTAAACAAAATAAATTCCTATCAATTATCAAAGTCATCTACTTTTGCAGAATTAGGATTGCGTTCCCTCATTTTTTTGAAATTTTGGTATTTAATTTATCAAAATTATTTAATTCCAATCCTATAAATGACATACCACATATCTTATCAGTGAATAGCGACAACTGTTGTTAGCATTGCGCAACTGTTGCGCGAAATTGTCTTCTCTTGCAAAGTCGGAGTTCCCTAGACGCCTTTTACTAGCACAAAAAACATTCGTCGTCGTGAAAGCACACGTAATCACGTTTTAGCCACCATTGAGGATAATTACTCGGAGCTCTCTAAGCAGATCTAATAAGAAATTCCCGGAGCGTGCCGACCTTGTGAAGCTAATTAAAAACTAAATTTACTAAAATTTCTCCGCGCCAATTGGAACTCTCGTGAACAATCGTATTTTTGTAACGAAATGAAAATTAAAATTCCTCGATTTTCTTGGATGGAATCCAAAGTCGAAGATTTTCTTACAGAATCTTTGAATGGAATGATTTTATTATTATAATTCTTTCTACAAGAATTGATTAAAAAATTGAAGTAAAGTAAAAAAACATTTTACATACTTGTGTTAAAATCGATTATTAAAACTCCTTATTAAAATTTTTGTGTTGAATTTTTAACACACACATATCTGAGTGATAACATATATATAATGTGATTATATCATATTATTATATTTCTTTTGAATGATATGTGATTATATTAATTTGGATCAACAACTCTGGACTTTTAATAACTCTGAATTAGTTTTTAAATAATTTAACTAATTTCGATTTCGTAACAGTGTGAATAGAATTTTATTCTTTATTCTTTGTTTAATACACCAATTTTTCATTGAATAGCATTATTATGATAATTTTCGGTTTTTATGAAGAAAAATACGTAAGAAAATCTAGAAATAAAACGATCCTCGTACGATCGTAAAAAAAATTGTATCCTCTTTTTGATTTTACATTCGGCACAAATGTGTCCGATGCATAGCAGATGTCTTTCACTGCAAGACGACATACGTATTCCGCGATTTTACGAGCAGGTGGAATGTCGGGCGGAGAATTCGATTGATACTCTTGTGCAGAAGGACAAGAGAGAATAACGAAACTGCAGCGTAAAATCTCAAACCGGAAATAAAATCGACGGGCTATACTGTACGAAAAAGCGATTCACATTCGTTCGCAGCGACTCAATATCGATCAATTGAGTTCGAGTGTATTTTCGATGAACGATAATCCGAGGATTTAGAACTCAAGATGTTCTGAGAATCGGTTGATCGAGATGAGGGACTTGAAACGCTTCATCATGATGGCAGAGTGGCGATGATCGAATTCTTTCTCCGGCGAATCGTCAATCATTATTCTACCGGAATTCTAGGCGAGATTCTAGATAGTTGTGTGATCCCTCTTTAGCTAAGACTTTACTTTTGCAATCATTGGACGTGGCACATTTTAAAATTAGCAATTTTTCGGTAGAACATTTTTTTAATTCTTAATTGGAATAAAATTTTAATTAAAATAATGAATATACAAATTTTATAACTTATTAAGACAAAAAAGTCGGGATACAAAATATTATGTATTTATCAAATTATTATACGATAGCAAGCTGACATTGATCGTCATTTTGACGTGAAAACAATATTAAAGATATTATTGTGACATCAAAATAATGACAAATAGCGTCAGCTGCTCTCTGGCATAAAGAATATAATTTATATAAGAAAAGTAATAGCTTCTAACTTTTTCCTACGCATTTTGCGTAAGTTCTCAATTCCATGTGACATTTCTTGTTCAACAATCCGTTCGTTTTCGAGTCACGCGCTCTCTTTCTTCGGATAATCTTGCGGTTGAAACTTCCGTGGGATATGAGGAACAAATATTGCGAAAAATGTGACCACAGCGGGTGAATTTCTCTCGCCGCAATTATTTGAGACAACCCAAGGAAAATAGTAATTATTGTTATTTGGATAATTTGTTATCAAGTATGCATTACTCGTTATTATGAAGATGTTTCTACAGGCAAGGAGAGGATCTTCGATAAAAAAAAAAAAATAAAAAAAGTTGTGCTTGACAAAATTTTATCAATTTTAAAAAATGCTGTCGTATATATAAATTTTAAATATAAAGATAGCATTCTGCAAAAAAAAAACATGTAAAAATCTGATTGAATTTCTTTTGATAATTCGAGTGCAAACTTTGGAAGAGAAGTTTTCTTATTCGGAATCATTCAACAAATTTTGACCATATTAATTCCTAAATACGCCTTGAAATTAAGTGTAAAAAAATAAAACAACTTTTAATTTCCTTTCATTATCTCACAAGTGCACATTTTTTTTATTTGTCACTTTTTTATCAATGCAGCGGTGTAGCTAATTCAATGCAGTAATGTAGCTGATTCCAGGTCCAATACCATGTTTCCAATAGCGGCTTTTAGAGTCAGTTTATATCAGTTTAATAATTGCAAGATGGTATCGCTACCATCAGGATTGTAGACGGGTAATAAATTTCATCGCTCTGATGAACTTGCCAGCTATCGACAATTTTCAACCCCACTGTTGAGGTTGACTCGGAAGTATGACATCATCGACAAGCCTCTAATTGTAAACCAAGCCACCGAGTTAATAAATTTGTTTAATTAATACGGCCACTTGATGGTTCATCAGCTTGTGCATGCTCTTTTCTGTACCTGTTTTCTTCTCT
>NW_017259246.1:445693-447758 GCF_001594045.1 Atta colombica
CGATTCTCATCTGATTAAATACGTGTGTAATGGTTGACTCGTAGAAGCTTTACCATCCTCAAATTGATTGACACATGATGTGTATTTGTTAAATTGATTGAAACGTGGCCAGACATGTGATGGCAAAGCGTCGCACGCGCGGCGACTATAAATTGTGTCAATTGAACTTTGTAAATAACCGAAATTGTTGATGTTATATTCCTAAATAGTATTAAAGGAACGTAATAACCACGGTTGAAATCCCACTATTTTGCCGAAGATCAATCGTCTATAAAAATTGTATCTTACAGTTCTTTAAAAAAGGAAAATCAATAAGATTTCATTTTTTCGAATATACAATTTTGACAGGCAATTGATGTAGTAAGAGAGATCTCCAGCAGGAAGATGGCAACCATAATAATAATCATCCCAAGCACGCTATTTCAATATCTGTATATGTCTATGTAAAGAGAGGAAACACTTCGAAGCGCTTCCTCCTTTTGGGAAAAATGAAACTTTATGGCTGTACGAGAAAGAATAGCGGAAGAAAAAAGAATATTTGAAATATAAGTACGTCTGTTGAATAGACATCGGCTCTTTGGAAAAAAATTCTGCTCTTTGAATTCCTCCCACTTCCGTAAGTTCGCAACTTCGTTCCGAGACGCGAAGAGAAATGAAGTTGTATTACGACTAAAATAACGCCCTCAATTGCGAGAGAGCGCTTTGTTTCCGTTATTCGACGTTTCTTAAATATGCACGGAAAGTTGCGGGAAATTAAAGATTTGTTTTCATGTGCTCGGCATAATATGACGCCGATAAAACACGGTCGGCCGAGATGGAAATTTTCGACATCATTGTCGTCGTCGTCACCTTATTTCGTAAACGGCACGGCATTTGCTATTTGAAATTCACCAGCAAATAGTGATTCGATAGTTAAAATTGGTTGTTTGATTTCTCAGCCTTGATAAGAAGAGATTTTCGCTCTTCTTCCCCTTTTTCTTCTCCTTCGAGTGACATTAGGCGTCTCGACATTAGACGTCCTTGTAAAAATGAGCGTCCTCAGCGCTGGCGGCGGGAATGATTCGTTCGTTCAAATGCTCTTAGCATGCAAAACAAAGGGTCAACTTTGTTTCTCCTACCCTGCAGCGCAATTAGTTCCGCGACGAGGAAGTTATAATCGCGTTCGCGGCTGTTTGCGAGTTTTGTCCGGGGTTGATGCAAGTTTTTCTCCGGCATTTGCGGCGCCAACCATATCTCGGCGATCTCTCTTCCCTGCTTCTATATTCCCTGTTCTCGCGCGAGTAACGTTCTCATTTTCGAGGCGGATATTTCTCTGTCGCCGATCGCACGGCAACACGTCCAGGAACATTTCGCAGTGCGAAAGTTTCGGATCGCGAATTGTCGCGGTAATCAATCAATAATAGACACTAAGAAACACGAATTTCTTAAATTTTTTCATTATATTGCTCCCCCTCTTTTCTCTTTTTTTTTCACAGATTTGCGATCGAATTATATGATGATGTTGCGTCTTTCAGACTTTGCTCCTTAATGGTTTAAGGGTAACGTAGAATGGAAAGAGAACATGACTTTCTTTTAATTAGCGTTATTCATAATTATGAAAAATTAAACAGTTTATGCTATTTTAATTGTTATTTCACAAACATAATTTTGAGAATTTTTAAAAAAGTGTTTAATTGAATCGTTTAATTGAATTTTAGTTTTTAAATATACATTTTGATTTATTTTCAATTTTAAAACTGGTAAAAAATTTATTTTTTCAAATAAAATCTTTGTGTTTCAATATTTTAAAACGGTTAAAAAATTAAGTATTAAATTAGCCGATTACAATCGCGTACAAATTCGTATATTTAAAGAATTGTGCGATAGATTACCACAATGTATTACATCTAATCTAACTCGATAGAATCGTAAAAAATTAAAGTACCTAGTTGGAAAATTTATATTAAATTTAATACATTTCACATGTTCCAAACAATCCGCCATTTTTTATGTTAATTTAACACAAGAAAAATATGTTAGAAAGCAATACAAACATATATATATATAACATAACATAATATAACAT
>NW_017259246.1:447858-449078 GCF_001594045.1 Atta colombica
TCAGTAAGATTCGAATTAATAATATTAAATTAACTGGTATATTTTATTCATTTATCTTACGATTTACATTGTAAAGCACATTATTTTGATTTGCTCATTTATTCAGAAATCGCGTTTAACATAAAAAAATGTTAAATATTAATTTAATACAAAATGTTCAAATACACAACAATCACATTACGTTAAATTATTAATATTACAAATTATTAATATTCAAATATGTTAAAAATTCAACACAAAAATTTTAATGAGGACTGATAGTAAAAGAAAAATACAAAGTATTTTTTACTGTACATTTTTTTATTTTTATTTAAAAATGTATTTGTGTGTGTGTGTGTTGTGTGCATACTAATTTATATTATTTATATTAATTGTGCTTACTAATTTATAATAAATTGTAACAATTTAAAATGTGACTAGATGCATTCTTCTTAATATAATTTAAATCAATTTTCAAAAAATTTTCTTAATATAATTTAAATCAATTTTCATTGAAAAACAAATTATTTTTTATTTGACTATATAAATCAATATAAATATCAAATTATTATCTGCAATGATACTAGCGATATATATTATCTTAATTTTTTTCATCAAACGGGATCTTATATTTTAAAACCGATTTCTGAGAATGCAATAAAAGCAAAAAATTCCGATTGTGGCTTTATCGGATTAAAACGCGCCGCGACTTTCATGCACTCATACAATTTCAGCGTGAAAATCTGAAACCTCCCGCTTTAATCAGGGTGTTCGCATTTCTGCAGCCTTGGATGCAGCGATTGTCACGGAGCCTTAACAGCTTCCGCGTCGCCTCGTGGCCGCCGTTTGTCGTGACGCGTAATCATCCTCTAGTCTCTAACTGGAGTATTATCGATATAAGCGGAGGACAAGTGCTCTCATTAATTAGCTTCAACTTTCCGGTCGACGAACCTCGAGTGGGTCGCAATTTGTCGCGAATCGCATGCGACAGCGTGACGCAGTTACACGCTGTTTGCGAATCCGTCTCGGCGAGTGCGACGACGTCTTCGTTAATTACAATGTAACGATTGCGTGCGAAGGAATCTACAGAGTCAGAGAGTATCAAAAGTCGTACAATCTCCACGAGAATTAAAATCAAAGATAATCGTTATCAGATAGACAAGGAAAAGACGTTTCAAGAGCTCTGATGTATAATATTCAGTAAGAATTTTAAATAGATATTATATTATATAAAATAAAAA
>NW_017259246.1:449988-451821 GCF_001594045.1 Atta colombica
ATATATATATAAATTTAACACTCTCTCTTCTCTTTCTTTTTCTTTTATTATTGGCATTATTTTCTTTTTTATTAATATATATACTTGAAGAAAACATGATTACAATTAATTAATTATAATTTATAGTTATTTTCGATATAAACTACACTAAAAAATTTTAATTTTAAAGAAATATTTCTTTGCTCGTATTAAAAAAAAATTATTTCTTTGGATCAATGAAAATTTATTTGAAAATAAGATATTGTACAATAAGATATTGTACAATATCTTATTTTCAAAGAAATTTTCATCGATCGATACGAAGTAAAGAAATATTTCTTTAAAATTATTTTTTTTCAATGTATGTATTTTTCAATGTATATTTATAACTATAAAAATGGAACTTCTAATCATAATTATTTTATTACGCAAAGTCACAAATATAATCAAATAAGTTTTTCTTATAACCAGTATTCTAAAAAATGTTTAAAAAGATGTAGAAATGTAATTATAGATTTATCTTATTAAATAAAAAGTATACAAACGTAGAGTCGTACGATTGTACAGCCGAATACAAGAAATGCACGTGTTATATCTGATATTTTTGTACGTATTACATTACTCACGAGATGGAAAATGACTCTTGACAAAGTGACAAGGATCCTGCCTGAAATGGCGAGACAAGTAAAGAAAGAATATCACTATTTGATCATCGATGAAAGGTTGAAAATGCCGATGTCATTGTTCCGCTGAAAGGAAGAAAAGAGATTTTACGATGCGTCTGATATAAAAGGAGGATCTTGTTATCTCGGTTACTATCGGTGACATAATCTTTTCTTCACTCTCGCCAGCGGATGGTATTACGGCATAAAGTTTATCACACGTGATACAGTGCCGTCTATGTGTCAGATCCACTACCATCCCCTTCGTCCTTCTCTTCCTCTCAATGCTGATTGTGAGAGTAAAGTTTTCAATAATTGTAAATAAAATTATTTATGACTATACGTAATTACATAATAAAATAATTATAATTAAGAACATCATTTCTATAATTACAATATTGGTTATATTATACATAATTATTAACAATAATTATTAACGTTATAAAAATGGAGTTCTTAAGCGTAATATTTTACCAATTACAGTCATAAATATCAAAAACTTTTCTTTTATTATGATCTCAAGAAAATGAGATTATTACACGTTCGATAAGGTCACCAAGTTTTTTTTTTTTAAATAAGGCACAAAACCGTCGTAAAAACTCGAGTCCGCGATATATTTTAGGGTGACCTCCTCTTCTCGAATTCCCATGACGAATGTAATGATTTACTACATGGATAACCGCGATCTTTTTCATCACAATCGTTATCGATGAGCGGCGGAAAGTCGCGAAAGTGCGTTTTTACTGAAGGAAAAAGAAGGGAAAAAGAATCGTTATTCTCGATTTAATCTGGTCAAGTCTCTTGACGATTACTCCGCCTCTGTGCGTGCAAGGCGATTATTATGTAACAATGACGATGATGAGATTACGAGAGACCTCGCGTAAACCTATTTCCATTTACTGAGTAAACGAGCACGAACGACGACGCTTTATGCGTTAACATCGGTTTTAATTATGCTATCGATAGCTCGATAAACACCTGCTAAAATATTTTTCCCATATTCCGGCCGCGTCGACCTAATTTCGCTACCGGTGGTAAAATTTAATTACCTTCCGAGAGAGCAGGCCGTTTAAAGGAAATAACGATTTAGATAATTCGTTTTTCCAACGAAGGGGAGAGAGAGAAAGAAAGTTTAATATGTAAAATATTCAGAATTAAATATTTAAAATATCTAATAATAAAATATTTATTA
>NW_017259246.1:451921-459911 GCF_001594045.1 Atta colombica
TTTAAATAATTTTTCACAAATTCAAGACGAAAACTTCATAACCATATGCTTAATAGCTTACAATTAATTTCAAAGACACAGGATGTATATCAAAGTTGAAGGAAAAATTTCGAAAATTACTTGGGTTATTTTGATGAGACTTTAAACGTATACAATTGTACGTAAAGATAAAAATCGTTACAACTTAAAAAGGATGCGTTTCAAAGATTATAAAATAAAAATGACAAAAATTTAATTTTTTTTTCCGCGATATTATTTCATCAATTAATTATTTTCTGTCAAAATGGATTTTTTCTTTTTTGCACGAAACCTAATTTTTCGAGTTGTATCACTTTTGAAGGGAACGATATATAAAATAGGCTTCAGCTTTAGTTTGTTAAAATCGAGCTTCTAAGGAGAAAGTAATAAATAATCGAAATTAACGGCGATACTTTAGTATACACGGGAATAAATTAAATCTCATCTGCACGTTTTACACGCCTCGCGTAGCTCTTTCGTGATAAATCTTCTTTCCTTGAGACACTTCAGTATCTCGAGCCTCAACTTATGGAAGATAAATCTCTATCTTTGTAACACGCGATGTCGCGGTTTATTCATATCACGTAGGAACCTGGCTTTTAGTTTTCAATTATCTGCGACACCTGTCTAATTGTTCTACTGAAAGAAGCATCGCGAGAGAGGACATGCTATCGGCGTGGACAGCTTTGTTATAAGCAGGCTTTGCCAAGTTTCTCACGATAAACTTCAGTCTCCTACTATAAGCTTCACGTTGCTTCAAGCGAGTGTATAAGAACAGCGTAAGAAAATAAGAGTTGAACGAACGGCGGCACAAATAAATAATTAAATAATATCGGCAAAAAGAATATCCATTCTTCCTAATCATTTTTGTCACTTTCGTTTCCACAACCTTTAAAGAACATCTTTTTTATATGATGATTTTGATAATTTTTTTAAACCGTATTCTTCCTGTTCTTATTGAATTGTAACAATTTTTTTTATGAAAATAAAATTAGTTTACTTTTGATATTTGATAGAGTAATTACATTATATTATTATCTAGCTCTCTATTTACGTTCAAAATTTTATATTAAATTATTAATTTTTTATAAACGTTTTATCAAATTTCGATGATGTCATCATGGGAGTTAACATTTTAAAATTTAAATAATTATTTAAATGCAATTAAACATTACGTTTTTGGTAAGTGCCATAGATATACGAGACACTTTAGTTATTCTCAAAGCACTAAGTATCACTTAATAAAATAAAAGTAGGATATACAATATCAAAGCATTTATCGAAATCACCTCGAGCCATCAAGAATTTAAGATCAAATACCTTTTACGAGAAAGACAAGCACGTGGAAAGAAGTTTGCAGAGAAAAATGGAGCAAAGTTTCGTCGAGCAGAAGCTCGCCAGCAACTGAGAGTGTTGCAAACTGTATAGAACCTATGCTAATCCACCAAATGGCGCAAAGACGTGTTATAAGCGTAAAATCGGCTTGGCTCATTCCCCTGTGCCCCTCGCATTGTGTCCCACAATGCATACCGATAGATTTGGAAGGATGATCTTGAGTGACGTCCCCGGCGGAAGACGAATGCATAATGCTTAGTACGCCCTGAGTTTCCTTCTTCGTCTCTGCGTATTTTTAAGTCGCAGCTGCTGCGTGGGTTGAAGAGAATGCAGTGAGGGGGTGAGAGAAAAGGAGAGAGACCCCCTCAGTGCAAAACTTGCGGGAGTTTGTTACCCCGTCGCGAAACACATTCGTGCACGTGGTCGAGGAAATTGTAAAGTTTCCTACGGGACTTTTGCGCCACGTGTCAATTCCACAACGCAGTTGCTTTCCTCCAGCACCTTTTTACCTCGCCCACGCTTTCCGTCGTATGTTATGCCAAAATATTAACCGTTACACATTCTTCGGCGAATTTCCTACATCTCTGTGTCTCTCGTATTTTCTAGTTTCTCGAGTACGGTCATCCAGACGATAAAAGCGGTTTTCTTGCGAATTTCGATAAACTCTTACGATTGTAATTTGATATGCGTATCTAAAATTGATTTGTTAAATTTGCTTAAAGTTATCGTCAATCCAATATTCCGCAACAAACTGATGTATTAAAAGAAAAGTTTTTGATATTTGTGACCATAATTACATGATATCATAAGTATGATTATTACTGATATATTAGTCATAATAATTATATTTATAGTTGATATCGACAGTATTGATTAAAAATATAGATATTTATTATTATTACAAAAATGATTATAATTACTATAATTATAATTATAATTATAGTATATAATATAGTCATTTTTTCCAATGTTAACTATTTATATATTTTTACAGAACTATAAATATAATTATTTCTAACATTATAGCAGTAATAATAAAAAAAGCGAGATATCATTATTATTACAAAATTACTTTTAAAATGATACCATAAAAAATAAAAATTTTAGAATACTTTACTTTTTATTTCTGTATATGTTAATGATATTTAAAATTCTATGGTGAACACTGAAACGTGTACACTATATAATAGTCAATCTCAAGAAAAACTATAACTTATTTAATGCGAATTAAAAAAAGGTTAAAAACGCTGGCTTAAGTGATAATTACTGTCCTCGCAACTGGCTCTTGAGATCAACAAAAAAACGAAAGAAAAAAAAAATCAAAGTTTTATCTTATTTCATGCCTAACTTTCTATATGAAATGCTATACATTATTAATAAAGTTAAGTTCAAAGAATTAAAAGTAAAAAGTTCGCGATCGACAATATATGTATAGTATACATTATATTGAATTACCTTTTCATAGACAGAAGTGCACTAAGCTTTATTTTTAATGTCCTAACTCTTCGATCCCGAGGACTGTTGTTTCACCGGATCGATTTATCTCGTGATTTATCGCCGAGATATTTTTGCAATCCACGTGCTGGCCACGCAGACAACAACTGACGCATGTGTACGCAACGCGGATCGAATTGCAACGTTTTAACGTAACGATCGACCCCTATACTCAATGCACTCCACGCGCTACCCACATGCCAGTTTTCATCACCCCGCACACCCACCGATACTTTTATGCAAGAATTACGGACGCGACGGTCGCATACGAATAATTATCATCAACGAAACCGTAAACTCGAGCGAATTAATTTGACAAAAAACGAGAAATGTCAATCCTCGTACTTTATAAGAGAAAAAGAATGGCAATTTAGTGTGTGTGAATGATAAACGGAAAATAATTTGGCTGAAAGATCTAAAATTTTATTATTGTAGATACAAATTTAAAAATAATTTTGTTGCACAAAATTATGTTGTACAAAATTATGTTGGACGCAAAAAAAATGAAAACAATGCTGTAACAAATTTTAATGCCTCAATAAAATAATTTGTCCGATGACAATTTTAACGTTTGACGTTTAGTTAAATATTATGTAAGAATGTATATACATTCTTACATAAATGCAATGTATATGAAATCATAAATGCTTATTTATTTTGAAATTTTATGTTAATAATAAATAAAAGTATCTAAATACATCTAAGATGCGTTTGAGATACCTGTATTTAAGTGTTTTATTTTTTGAGTATCCGTACCTAGGCATTATTTAAAAAAAAATGTATCTTGTGCACAACATTATAAATTGTTCCATTTTTCTCTTACAATTAGTGATAAAAAGCAAATAAAAATTAGAATATAAAATGTTCCACTTGTCGAAAAGAAAAATGACAAATTTCTTCCGATTGACAATAATTGATAATAGCATCGATCTTTGCGAGTTGATGGATGAGATGATTTCGATTGAGGTGATTTGATTGGCAATAACGTAGATAGAGAGCGAAAGCGATTACAGGGTTGAAACTCGAAACCTTCGTCAGGCAATAGAATCGCTGAATCTCATCAGCACGCAAAAAAGTACTCTCTCTTTCTTTCTCTCTACTTCTATCACCGACTTTTTCTTGATTCCTCGTCAAACAACTCGATTATGGAAATACTGGTTTTTTCCATTTTAAAACGGCACACATATATTTCCATCCTACTAAAAACATATTGAAATATTATAAAAATACAAACTAATTACTTTTATGCAGCTTGATTTATATTAAATTTTAAAACAATAAAACTAATATAAGTATTTTTACTTAAAAAAAAAACAAATAAATAAATTCTTATTTTTTCGATGACATAATATTATCAAGAACTTTTCATAAAAATTTTACAACTTATCTTAAAAAATATTCCCACTTTTATTATCATTTTTGTGAAATTATATCTTATATCATATTTTCTTTTAAAATTATTTTACAATTGTAATACATAAGGGTTTTATTTAAAACATTTTTTTATATATTATTTTCATAGAAAAGAAATATACGTTTTTCATGATGGTGAACATCATAATGGGGACGTTTCTATGATCATCAAGTTTTAGCAATTTTCCACGTAGATTTCGCAAATCTATCAATTTTTTTAAATACTCGTGTAGCATTATGTTAATAATATTCAAATAGTACTCATATAATGTAATCATAAGTTTTTTGGCATGGGATAATTCAGCGGAATTATTCATCCTATATTAAATCATTGACTACCTCATAGCTCCTGTTTCGTAAAGAATATGCCAATCTCAAAGGTTAGCATGGTTTATAATTAACTCAAAAATTTTGTCACGTCTCTGCAAGTTTCGGAGACTTGCAAGCAATCTCATCTATTCTCAACCCTGTTCCATCAACCTTAACTTTAGCGCAATTTGATGGTCTACCAACCGTGATTTTGCAGTTTATACTCGAAGAGGAAAGTCCATTAAGTTGTGATCATCATTTCAGTAGCGATTGCATTATCGCAGTGCGAAATGCAAGAAGAAGGACATTGTGAAAGGTTTGCTGGAGTGGAGAGGCTAGCATATCTCTCGGTTAAGTGATCGATAAGCTATCCGCAAAACGGCACACGCCCTATTTGCTTTATCATCGAGTTAATGATCTCTGAGGTGAACGCGCGCATTTGCGTTGCGAAACGTTTACGAAGCAAAGTGTAAAACGTACAAATTTACAGGACATTATCCCGAAGTCGGGATCGCGGATTAATCCCCCCGGTGATTCTTGGTATACATGAAAGCTCGAGTAACCTCCCCGTCTCGGCGAACGATCCCGGTTTAGCTATCATTCGTGAGTTTATTACGACGGACAGTTGATTATTTCATTTAATATCCAGGTCATTGTTTGCAATCTCACCAGACCGTGCAACGAATCGCTAGCTCTAATAAATTTTTGCAAATCAGTTCATTCCGTTCGTGACGTTCATGATGAATATAAAGACTGTCGTGAAAAACGCGAATGGTCTTCTATTTTTGAAAAGATATAAAAGATTTTAAAAAGACTTTCATGGCATTTTAAGGTTGTTATAATTGTGCATTTAGATTTTCCAAAAAAAAATCTGCTGTTTTTTAAAATACTTTTGAAATATTTTATTTTTTTAAACTGTAAAATTATTTTATTATATGAATGAATTTGATATAAAATCATCTTCAATTATAATTTCATAAAAATAATAATAAATTTAAGAAATAATATGATGATGATTTTAAGAAATATAAATCTTCAAAAATTTAAATATACATAGTAAAAAGCCATAAGAATTGATTTTTTTCTATATCTTATTATTTTGATAATAATTGTTTAAAAATATAAGCGTTAATTTTCTGTGAAATACTTTATCTTAAATTTTGAACATTGGATATATATGTATGAGAAAAATGCACGACTTAAATTTTTATTATATTTTATCAAGTAATCATGCTAATAAGAGCCGATTAAATTTTTGTGTTTAATAATGTATTTCAAAGAGAATCAAATCGATTTGCACAATTGTAATATATTATGTTTGTAATAAAATAATGCTAGAATGATTGTTTAATATTTACACATTACGTTTTAATATTGATGCATATTGATAAATGTTATATTTGAGATCAAATAGAATATTAAAACTCGAGTGAATTAAATTTCAAAAAATTCAAATAGACTGTATCTAAAATAATTTTTCTTAGAAATACGATATAATAAATAACAAATGTTTATAAACTCTAAAACAACCTAATACTATGAAGATGCCTGTTTCATGATTCGGTTTTAGAATGCGAGAGAATTGTTAAGCCATCGCTAATCCCAATTGCTTCGTGGAAGCCTAAATTTCTGATCCTCAGCAGACTAATCTACGGTATAACGGTATAAAAGCACTCCCTTACAGTTTCGTTTACAATCCTCGAGGGTTCTACAAGGCAGCACGGCTTACTACGAAGAAGCAAGGAATAGGCTGTGAATAGCTATCTTCCGCCTCGGCACTTAGAAGAGAAAACATTTCTTTTCCGACACGAGTGTCGACAGCTGTAGCGATAACGATACTTGACACATAATTGCATCCATTCTGCGTTCAATAGTAACAACATCAATATCGTCATGACACGTTTTGTAATGCTTCGAATAGTTCGATGCAAAGATTGAGGTAAAAGAGAGACTGCGGCGAAAAAAAACTGTAGGCGAATCAGTACGATAAGAAATTTGAAGCGAATATTTTGTTTCCCAATGTAGAAAATCGATTTGGGATCCCTGCCGTAACTCGCGTCGCTCGAAAACTTGGGAAATACTTTTTGCGGATGAAGTTCCCGGGAATCGCGCCAGGGACGTCATCGAAGCGAAACGCGATACCCAAACTTCGGTCTTGATCGCAAACTTTGCAAAAATGCACCGGTGGACGTGTAAAGTGCACTTAGGTATTTCGTTCCAATGACAGATCGACAAATATATATAGAAAGAGATGCATTAGAGAGGCGCACAGACTGCATAAAACGCGCTTCCGTCTGGAACTCTGGATTCACGTGAAGACGAAAGACACGAAGATTATATTCGTTTTGCGGACGACAGGCGCGACAGTGTTCCTCCTTCACCGCCTCTCTTCCACAGAGAGGGAAAATATCTTGCCACGGAGGGAATTCGCGGCGACGCGGAATGGCGAGCGTCTTGAATATAAACCGACTATGAGGTGATTCCGGTTCACGCCATCGTCTACGAGAGGATGCAAGGGGATGCTATCCATTTTCGTTCAGGATCTGAAATTCAGCCGCGCTTCTTCAATCGCAAACTCTCAAAATCCGGAAGTGGAAGAATCGACCTATCTGAATCTAAATCCCTACGTTGCATTGCCAGTAACGATTTCCTTCCTACGAGACTAGATGGGACGAAACGGTTCTGTTCCGGATTTCGCGACCGCTCCTCTGCGAGAAGCTGAGCCATGAAGAATCACGCAAACGCGCGAAGCTCGCTTCATTAGTGTTCTTTTCGCGACACAGGACGTTCGATTTTACCTCCAATCGTATTCCGCATTCTCGCGGTCCCCTTCAACCTTTTGATTCGGAAACGTAGATTCATGAAAGATACGTGATGAGACAGACAAGTTTGACGAATTTATTTGATTAGACGTATAACATTCATTTAATCCATAATATAATATCATGGGGATTGATTGCTAAATTTTATTTTTCAATAACTTAATTTTGTTTTTACATAATTTGTCGTTCACTTCAATGAATTTTAATTCACACACATAAATATAATTTTAATTCAGCTCACCTTTCAGAGCTAACGTGAGTCTATTGAACTCATTCAATTATGTCCCTCCAAAGCTGACAGTGGATTTATATAGTGAAATTATTTGGATAATAAAGATTCTAATGAGTAAAAATAATTAAAGCTTTCTTCTGTGAATGTTAAAATAAAAAAATATTATTATATTTGAATTTATTAGTTCTTAATTCTTTTATCTATTATTGTAACAATTACCATTTTATACGAAAATATCAAAGAATCCGATTTTCTTTATATTACATCCGCAAATTTAGATTATTCTTCTTAAAATAGATTCTTAATATTTATTCTTTTTTTTTATTCTTATGTTTCTTTATTCCTTGAAATTAATTAATATTTTTTA
>NW_017259246.1:460011-467387 GCF_001594045.1 Atta colombica
ACAGATTTTGGCATTAGTTTTGGATTTAATCCAGAATTAGTTTAACAATTTAAGATGACGATTTTGATTATTTTATTCATTTGACTCTTACTTGGATTATATAGATAGAAGATACAAAATCAGAACTTTACGACTATTTCATATTTTAATATGTATTGAAGACTCAAATTGCGATGTGTACAATTTTTTGTACGTATTAGTTATTGTTAAATATTCACAATAATTCAAGTACTGTTAATTGCGTTAGCTCCAAGTTTTTATACGGAAAGAATAATTTTACTGAAAAACTATTTACTTTAAAAACTTGAACAGATATACAGATATACTGAAAATATTTTTGTTGGATCACCATCAAATAATTTTATTGGAAGCATGATGAACGATGCTAAAAAATTTTGACATTCTATCAATGAGCGTCCTATATAATTATTTTGATGCTACCAAAAAATAATTAAGCTAAATTTTTAAAAATTTGAATAAAATCGTTCTTTTTGTGCATACCTTTCTGTTTTTCAACGCGCGTGCGCTTGTGGTTAAAATCCCCCGAATGGAGTATGAGGAAATAAATACTCGCTGCGGTAGAATGTATCGGATTTGCGGAATACACACGAACGACTTGTTTGTTTTCAGGATAGCGTGGAACGGCGCAGCTGCCGCACGATGGCGGCGTACAAATTGTCAGGAAGAACACGTTCGGATTCCTCGGTGAAATAAGCAACCGCGGATATCGTAAGTGGTAAAGCCGCTTATTCGAGCCGGCGGACTTGGCTTAGACTTCTAAATTCTCAATTCTCTCTCGACGCTTCCATGGTAAAATGAAACTTTCGTCGCACCTGTTGCATGACATTTTTTATGAATGTGCGCGCTCTTGACCGGCGTGTGAAACTTGTTCTCTTGTGAATCGTGTCATCGAATCGCAACGGTCTGATTCGGATGTGGTTCGAAAAGGTTTGTGCGTATCGTTCCTAACTTTACTAATCTCGTTCGTAAATTCAGATCGTGTCGTCAGCTACCATCTCGCTCGAACATCTCGGAAAAATGCGATTGCTCTACTAATTAATTACTAATCGATCGGAAACGCGTGTCGAGATGAATACACGGCAGTTGAGTGAGCGAATTCGAAGATGGATCTGTGGGCGCGATGGAACGGGGAAATTTATTGCGAATTGTGAAAGGCGTTGAAGTGAGAGAGAAAGAGAGCAAGAGAAAGGCAAGATGACGGACCTGCTCAATATAAGCAAGATCGAGAATATCTGCCTGCTACCGGAAGATCTGGACAAGCAGGAGGATCCTCGAACACCGACTTTGAGAAGAGTCAGTTACGGTATCGTGTTGCCGACCATTTGTTGTCTCGGCATCATCGGAAATATCTTGAATCTCATCGTTCTCACGAGAAGAAATATGCGCGGCACTGCTTATGTCTACATGAGAGGTGAGATCATCTATCTGTCTATCATTATTCGTTTCTAGTTTTCTAGATCTACTAACTTCACTAAATATTTCCAGAATCCAGATCAAAATTGTCGCAGAATCATTAAATTCTGATAAACATAATTAAACTATTAAGTATAGCAATTAAATCTTATAATTTAATATTATTAAATTATAATATTAATTCAAGAGTAGTTATCTAATTTTTTTTCACATAAACGATAATCTGGATTGTTTTTATATCCTACAATTACAAATCACTATTATTAATAATATATTGTATATTATTGATTGTTTTTTTGATTTATTAATATTTGGAAACATTGTGGACACGGATTTATTTATAATTTTTCTGAAAAATGTAAATAAAAATCAAATTAATATATAGGGTTAAAAAAACAATTTAGCATTTACATGATAGATACCATACTAAATAAAAAAGTCTTAATGAACATAGATCGAAAAACTTAATTTCAAGAAAACCGTTTCTAAGATATAAATAATTTGGTATGTTACTAGCATAACTGATTCATTGGTTTCATGTCGACGTAAAGATTTATCTCAGTGTTACAAACAGCGTTCTGAATGTTCTGATTCAATTTCCATACATACTTTATACCGAAAAATTTCATCAGGAATTAGAAAGTTAACATCAATCAAACATTAAGATTGAATAGGATTATGGGAGATTATTTTATTGGACCCGTAATTCTCCCACATAGACGACCTACTTATCTCAATTTTTCTGTTTCTATTTCGTAAAGAATAATTTATTAAAAAAGAAAGAAAATATATTAAACAATATATATTTTATAATTCACATTTGAATGATTATTATATATGATAATAGATATGATTATTCTAGGGTTAATATAAAATCGTATTTATAATGAATCATAATAATTAATGAAAATCTTTCTCTAATCTCTATAACTTTAATACAGTATTTCTTTGTCACAACCGCATAGTTCGTTTCTAGACCTTTTTGAGATTGGAGACGGAATAAAATTACTGATGTCACAACAAGCATTTTTTCAACAGTGAAACGAAAACGAGCTAGTAGTAACGAAAAATAGATCTGAAAATAGTTTTCTGTATTGATAACATTTTACTAGATAAGAGAAAAGTGCGAGCTAGATGCATTGAAATAGGAGATACCGGGGAGGAAAAAGCGGCACCATTATCAGTATAATATCTTCCAATAAAATTATTCCATGTTTACGTAATATCGGCATAGAAAGTGATTGCATTATTTTCAGTGAGATGCATTATCGAACGGTCAAGAGCGCGCATGCTTCAATACGTCGTTAGCGCGTGCGTCATCTATTATCTACAATCATTATCAGCCGTCCAGATAAGACACATGTCTAAAAGACGTTTATAATGCATCTATGATGTCTTTTAGACATGTATTATCTGGATAATTGTTTCCAACGAAACTATTAAACTATTTAAACAAACAAGAAATTAAGGGATATTATTAAACATTAATTCTTTGTGATAATTATTTTTCTAACTATTTTTATTAAACGGAGAAGTACTTGGTCTTTGAATCAACTTTATTTAATTTGTTGGTTTAATATACACAATTGGAAAATTTGTATTAAATTTAACACATTTCGCGTGTTTTAAACGTCCATTTAAATTTTTGCGTTACAAAACAAATATGTTAGAAAATACATTATGTAAAAATATGTAAAAATACATAATGTACGTTAGCACAAACATTATGTAAAAAATAATATGCAAAAATGTAATACTTTGAAAACAAATTGTGAAAACATATTTTTTCAATAAAATTTATAATATGTTAAATTAACAGATACATTTTTTACATTTATCTCAAAATTTATATTTAAAAATTATTATTTTTGTTGTGTACTTATTCATAAATTGTATTATTTTAATAATACAATTTATGAATAAGTACACAACAAAAATAATAATTTAATAATAAAAAAATATAAGTGTTAATTTAAAGTCAAATAATATAATTATGTTAAATTTACGGGTATGTTAAAAATTCAATATAAAGATCTTAACAATGATCGGTTTTAACACAAGTTCAAAATATTTTTATTTTTTGTATGAGGATCGAGATTTTTTACAAGCGCGCGAAGAACATATTGGTAACTTAAACTGCACGCAATTTTCTTTTCTTCCAATATAAGTTGAAAGGTTATTTACGTGCGCGCAATAAATGATCGCGCACGCTTTTTCAGTGCCGAACTTACCTAAGAAAATTTTAAGTGAAGGCTTCCAACCTCATCCTTCCTCGTTTTCTTCCTCCTCTGTTTTAAAAGAAAACACCTCAGAGGATACTCGCAAAAAAAGCAATTCGTTCACCTCATCCTGAAAGCCATTAGGGAATATCCTCCAAAACCACGAAAAAGTCGAAAATTCGACGTTACAGCCGCGCAAATTTTCTGTGGAGATTAACGGTCTGTTTCCCCGACTGGAAAAAGACGAGCATTACTCTCAATTAACCTTCCAATCGTTACGCCCGCTGATTCGACCATTTCACTGTAGACCGCTCATCAATATTCATCGCCATAGTTTCGCGGGACAACAACGCGATCGGGTATCTGTTTCGGAAATGCGCGCGTCGGGCACGTCGGAAAGCGTTTTCGGCTCGTGACTAGTTAACACTTTGACTATCAAGTTGATTTCGACATTGAGCTCTCGGAGACTGACAGTCGAGAAATGCGCGACTGTTTCTAAAATAAGTATGTAGAATCAGAAAATAAAATCACAATACAAAATATACATCATACAAAAAAAAAAAATAAAAGTAAATAAGAGTTAAAAAAATAAATAGAAAAAATATATATGTTAGATTATTTTGTATTTAATATATTATTTTAATATATTATTTAATATATATTAATAAATGTATTTAATAGTTTCAGATGAAACATAAATAATACTGTCACATTTGTAAAAAATTAAATTTTATCTTACATTTATTTTATATATTTGAAATAGATAAAAATAAAGAAGTTAATAATTTCTTTGTTTAATAAATTGTTATTTTTAATATCTTAAAAATGTATATATATATATATATGTATAAAAATGTATAATAATTTACAATAATTTTTACTGACTCGAATATTTAATAAAATCGTTTTTAAACAAGTGAATAAATCATTTTACGAGTGACAGTTATTTATAATTATATTATTTCTAAATTGAACATCGATAAAAATAAATCTGCCATAGATATACGGCAATTAAAGTGTTAAGTTCGTGTGAATCTCGTCTTACATCAAAAATAAACAAATTTTAAGCGATGATTAAATGCGAATCGAATTGACTATGAAAGCTTTTCATGAGCGGAAATGCGATTTCAAGTGTTGAGATGCGCTGTAATTATAACCGATAAAAATCTCCAAAATTGAGGATTTCTTGCGGCGCGAGAGCACTGCCAAACGAACCGGCGGCGATATTTTGGCATGATGCCAAAAAGTAGTCGAAAACTTGTTCCTGAGCCTCCAACCGAGATTTCAAACTACTACAGATACATAAATATCGCCCAGGATGTCTCGGTTAATTTTTTTATCGTCGCGCCATTATTTGTGCCGACCACCGCCTACGATTTCGATCAACCGCTCTTATTTATATAACAGTTCTTTCATCATCATTATAGACATTTCGAGGAAGAGGACGATATGTGCTATTGACATTGAACCTGTTGCCGTGGCGATCGATATCGATAAATTAATTTGATATAAAAAACAGAGAAAAAAATTCATTAGAAATAAATGGAGCTAATAAATTAGAAGTGCATTACTTCAATGTCGATATATCAATTAGAATTTATGTTAAATTTAGCATGTGCCCGTTTAAATTTTTGTGTTAATTTAACATAAGATAAATATGTTAGGAAATAACATAAATATTATATAAAAAATTAAAACAAAAAAGTGTTGACATAAGCACATTTCTTCAATAAAATTAGTATTTGTAATATGTGAAATTAACACATTTTATTCATTTATTTTAAAATTTACATTTTGAAACATATTGTTTTTATATTATTTATTCATTTACTCATAAATTGTGTTATTTTAATACTAAAAAACATTGAATATCAATTTAACGCAAAATATTCAAATATCACTATCAGTATCATATTATGCTAAATTAACACTTTGAATATGTTAAAAATTCAACAAGAAAAATTTTCACAAGAATCGGTTTTAAAATATAAAATGTTTTTTACTGCGTATTTAGTTCGACATATCATAAATACATCAACAGCCGTACATCAATAGTCTTATATCTTTTTTTTATTTCAAAAATACAATTTCTAAAATGTAAGAAAAAATTCCATGTTTTTCAAAATAAACAACTTATTCTTATACACGTACATCGTAAGTTTCTACTTACACTTTACTGTCAAGATTCAGACAAACACCGTACAAAATATGTTGCTTCTGAAAAAGTATTAATTCATTTTTCAATTCAGAGAGTGGCGAAGATATATCGCTCATATAGAACGCAGTTGCTTTTGGATGAGAAAAGCAACAACAACGAGATTTCCGACGGTCGGGTCCAGCCATGCTTTCATGCTCGCTACGGTGAGTTGTCCTCCCTAGCTTCCGTCTCCGAGATAGAGGATTCGGCAGTTTTTGCGGCGCCTTCAACATCCGTGCCCGTTTCCGAGGCAACGTGGCCAGTGCATTAGGAGAGGAAATTACTCGACAATTCGATTTTAACATTTTCGTTGAGTTGCGCATCATGCCGCGTTTCGAATAGAACTGAATGGAACTAGGATTCATGGTTCTCGTCCCTCGGTGAGGTTACACGTTCTTAAGAGCCATGTCTTTATCGCCCTGGTTGGGTTCCTTAAGGATTATAGACCCTGCGTCATAACATATCCTTATACGAGGCTTCTTCTTTTCGTTTAACTCCGCAGCCACAGCTGTAAAGCCGCGGAATACCTGGAGCTGTGCACTCCACAGAATTGCGCCACAAAAGTGCAAAATCGACTCTGCAAAATAGTTTATGCTACCGGAGCGCGCTCGTTGCGGAAGCATTGTCTTGCAACACTCAATTTCGCTTAGTCTAGTTTCGAGTTAATTTCTTTTTCTATAAGACCGTCCCGATAAATTCAAATCTCTTAGCGCGCACATAGACGCATTAAGGATAACAAAAGATCGAACATGTGTCATTTCATACATCCAGAAATTAAATTACCATATCTAAATTACAAGAAAAGAGTACACTTTTCAAAGAAAGATGATGATCCGAGGATGGAAGAACGGAGTATAATTTTTTATGTATTAAATGTAGGTATTTAATAAAATTTCTAAAACATAATTTCTAATAATTGCTATTAATATAAGTTCATAAATAAAAAATTTACTTAATATCA
Source organism: Atta colombica (assembly GCF_001594045.1). Taxonomy (NCBI): domain Eukaryota; kingdom Metazoa; phylum Arthropoda; class Insecta; order Hymenoptera; family Formicidae; genus Atta; species Atta colombica. The sequence goes on from NW_017259246.1 coordinate 466,823, forward strand.
AAAATGCGATCTCAAAAAGAATACATAATATTCTTTTTGATTCTTAAAAGAATACAGCTGATATCCTAATATAAAAATAATAAGAAAAGAAAGGTAATTGGTTAAATTATGAATCTACTGCGCATTGCAATACACTGATTATAAATTATAATTAAATTATGATAATTGCAATCATTTTTTTTTTCTATCAGCGTATCATAAAGTATCGGCGAATCGCTTATAGCATATTGTCGATTCGATATCGCTATCCAATAAAAATATTCCGGTATCAAAAGATGTCTAGGTGCAAACGATCACGTGAAATTTCCGATTTACTCGGTTCTCTCGTGTGTGTTGAGAATACAACCTTAAAAGGATTTAGAAGATTAGAAAAGGTTGACGAAACAAAAAGAGAAAGATAGAGACAGAGATAGAGAAGGAAAATATGGCAGAGCAACATCACTTGTTCATGATCGAAGTTTCTTTGAATTTTGTCTCCTCTTTCCCTCTCCTTTTTCGATTCCCTATACCAATATATTGTATATACATGTACATATATATATATACGTTACATACACACACACAC
>NW_017259246.1:467487-524732 GCF_001594045.1 Atta colombica
CTATCCTTGATCCCGGAATTTATCAAGAAACTTAGTGTCTGAAGTGAATGTGCCGACATGTTACTCTTCTGTGAAAATTCTCACCTGCTTTCACCATCAAACTCATCAAGATTAATGACTTAACAAGCGATTCGTGAATAATGAAACTAATGAAATCTCATTCAAAAGTTCCATAAATATCGTGACAGTTGCTGCAAATTATGACTGCTGTTGAATGAATAACTTCATCTTTATTACAATCGTTTAGAGTTGGATAGTAAATAATCATTACATTTTATATGCACCAAGTCTTTCGTAAATATTGTGCTTTATTATATAACTCTTGAGTTAATTATGTCGATTAAATAATTACAGAAATGATCGAGGAAAATTATATCGGCCATTTTAGAAAAATAGACTCTATAAATCATTTCTTTTTAAATTGAAATATTAGGAAATTCAGAATAAGATATAGATAGATTAGAAGCATTTTAAAATATATTCTTAATATTTTTAGTATTACAGTTGTAAAACTACAACGTTTTTTTATTTCTCCAAAAATTAGATTTTTTTACTTATATGATTTCTGAAACGAATGATCATTCAATTCTATTAATCAGTTCTATTAAGAAAAGATAAATATTACTGATAAAAACATAAAATATTAACCAGTATAATTAAATTCATCGAGGAAAATCTGAAGAGGAGCTACGTTTTATATGTATGGCATACAATCCGACTTCATGTAGGAATGGCGGAATAAAATCCTAAGAGTATCTCGTTCCCTTGCTAGTGTAATTCGAGTTTCTCGACTGGTCCGCTACTACCCTTGATCTTGCTACCGAGCAAGGATATCCATCTACGCATAAAGGAGACACGCAAAGAGACGCGTCTCTCGTGAGATCTGATTCACCTTTCATCTTATGATGTTGCAGAAAGAATATAAAGCTTAGGAGCTCTGCACAATAAAAGGAACAGAGAACAGAGAACAGAGAATAAGAATTTCAACCTATCAGAAATCATGTATTGTGGAATACACAGTTTCTGATAGGTTGAAATTCTTATTCTCTGTTTCCTGTTCCTTTTATTGTGAGGAGCCCCCAAGTATATTTTACAGATATTTTACCCTCTGTATACGGTGGAAAATATTTTATCGATAAAAATATTCAGATCAAAAATATCAAATCATTGATTATTGTATAACATTTCCATCAAAATATTGACACCTCTTAATAATTTTTAGTTACTTTACATTTTTCGTTACTTTACGTTATTTTACATTCTTCTTTTTTTATTTATTTATATATTATTCCCTAATGAATGTATTTTATTGAATGATCTGCATGTTAGAAAATATTTTTGATTATCGATAAAAAATCGGACAAAGAATGCCAACAGTAATAATAATAATAACAATAATAATAATAATAATAATAATAATAATAATAATAGTTGTATTGAGAACATGGACGACAATATTTTATCTAGATGTCATGTAATGTTTTCATTAATAATAGCATCTTTCAATAATTTATATTTATGTTACTTTACATTACTTTTTCTTTAGTTAAACATTTTTTAATACATTTTATAAAACGCTTTGTTGATGGCAAAAAGTATAATATTTTATCGATAAAATCGGAACAATCATTAATTATTATATCCCACAATTATAATCCCACACCAATGTAATAATGACATCTTTCAATTCATCTTTCAATTTATATCAATTATTTTTATTTTTTATTTATATTGTTTTATTTCTTTTGTCACTAATTATTTGCAGAAAAAATGCCAATATATTATCACTTTTTATTAATGGCTTTTATTAATTACTGCAACTCTTTATTATCTAATAATTTCAAAAACAATTGCTAAAGATTCTAAATAAACTCATTATTTAACTTTTTGACATTTATTCTTTATTTATTTAAAGCTTAAACGTTTCGTATATATATTCTATACATTCTCACTAAAATGTGCTGATCGCCTGCCGGATACAAAACTTCCGGAAATTTCAGAAATTCGTTAGAGAATAGGATATCAATACTATGACAGAAAATTGAGTAGGACGCGACCTTCGCTATTCTACCGAAATGACAATGGCTTTTGTATCATCCGTATGCGCATACATGTTGCACTGTCGTCGTTAGAATTCCTGATAAGTCGGCGCCAATTCCGTTAGATAACTGAACGCGCGTGTATAGGTGTACTAGTGTCCGTATCCCTATATGCGAGGAGCATCAAAATTCCAGCGGCGTCAAATATCAGAGCGTGAAGCACACCGGCGGCCGTCACCCGGCATATCCGAAGGAGAGAAAGAAGGGCGAGAGTCTTTACGCTCTGCACGGCAGCATCGCGTACCGTAACACGTGCATCAGCACCGACGTGTATGTAAATAAGCGAGCGAGCGAGATGTGCTCATTGCGCGGAGCGAGCGGGTGCATCGATATGCGCGACGTATGCACGTCGCACAAGGACGAGAGGATGCTGGCGGACAAGATAAGGGGGTTGCGACGGCCGAGGATACGTGCCTTCGCGTCCGGAAGTATCGCGAATCGCGAGGCGTCGCTCAGGACGGAAGAATTCGCGGATGCATGGAGATGCGATTCGAAGCGTGCTCGGAAAATTACAAAAACGCCACGTCGGCGGATATTTCTTTATTCCCGTCATCTTTGCAACTTGTATTGTATATTAGTGAAGTAGTTCACTCTACGTTATGTTCTGTCCGGATATTCATATCCTATACCCAAGCAGAATGATCACAATAAGAAATTAATATAATATTAATCAATATTAATATCTGGTATAATAATATTACAACTTAAAATTCTAAGTTATAATCCCTATATAAATAAGCTGTTCTTTACATTAAGAACTTATTTGATATAAATCTTCTATAATTTTTTATATTAATATTATTTTTAATGTGTATATCTAATAATATATATTTAATATATATATTATATATTTATCTGGGACAATTAAAATGGATACTCTATACATATTACATAAAAACTAAATTCACTATTTTTACAGAATATTGGTAACAGCGTTACAAATAACGCATTACTTTTCTTGGTTAAAATAAATCGTGACTGAAAAAAATAACCGACTTTTAATAAATTCCATTTTGGAGCCACTTTGATTTTCATCATGCCTTTTTGTTCTGCTTGAATAACGGCGGGGAAAACATTCGCCGATCGCGCGGAACGACATCGTTAAATCACGTTGCTGAAAGACGCCTAAATAATGGCGAGCTATAGCTTTCGTCGGCTTTCAAGTAGTTTTATCGCGCCATGATCTTTTATCGATACGTCGTAACGCCCGTAACCATTTTCTCCAAGTTCTGCCATGACCTACTTTGTTTCCGCTTCGTTTACAGATGCCTTACATATGGTGGGTAAGTGACCGCCAACACTGCTGTCCTTCGATTCTTCTTTCATCTGTTTCCGCGTCTATTATTGCCGCGAAGCATTTGCCTACGGGCCAGCTGGAGTTCAATCTTGCGGCAAAATTATTTCTATCGTGCCAATGTCATGGGCTGTTTATTTGGAATTTCTTAAATCTAGAAGTCTGAGAACGTGCAGAAAAATGTCAAAATATAGTTATCTCATGATATACTTTACAATAAATTGTATTTGTATTATTTGAATTTTAAATAATTATCTACTTCTTGTAATACTTATAATTATAGATCACAAATTTATATGTAATTTTTGCATTGCAATCTCACTCAAATATTAGATTATTGAAGATAAATAATATTCTATACATTCTTTGTCATTTAATATATTTATAAATTTATAAATTTTAATATACTTATATTTATAATAAAATATAAAATTAAAAATAATTTTTAAATTGAAATAATTAAAAAAATATATATCTATAATAATTAATATGTACGAATGATATTCATACATTTAATAAATTTATAAAGTGAGGATGTCCTAGACACGCTACGCGAATAATGAAGGAATGTCGTTTGGAAAAATTTTCTGTTTAAAACTTTGCGTTACCGATTTGTAACGTTATATGTGGAACGAATGAAAAAAAAATCTCGAGCTAAATGATGATTCTTTTGTCGAGGGAAAGGAACGGGTTCTGTTTCTTCCCGAAAAAATTCTTTGTGATTTGTCCGATGGTTCTGTACGATCGATGCATCGGGATACAATACGAGGCGAGATAAAAGGGACCATCCAAGTTTGATTACCCCGTAGAGAAGATAATCAGGTTACCGCAACAAGCGCTGATCAAAGGAATTATCAGAAGCGGAGAGAACATGTATCCGTCTCAAAGTAATCCCTTTAACGTGTAACACCTGCGCGCGCACGTGCGTGCAAATTTATTGTATTTTTGACACTCCATTATGCGAAATTATATGAAAATTTTGTTACGTGGACATAACTAATTAGGAAAAAGAGAGAGAGAAGTGACACGCGAATTTGGGTTCTTGTCGCTGCACACTGATGGAGGCTTATTGCTTTTAACTTTTATGTAAGCAGTGACGACTTAATGAAGAGATTGCGTGTGTCTGGAAAGAAAAGGCAGATTAAATAAAAAGGCATGACATCGATCAAATATATAGAAAAATTGGACTACTATGTCAATGTTGGAAGCAGGCGTATTGTAATACGCTTTTTGGCGATTAATTCAGATGACGAATGATGAATGATACCTTGCCCTGAAAATTATCTTAATGTTCTTCTAAAGAGATTTTTTTATTTCTACGTCACGACATATGTATTTTGACACCTTTCCGCATTCTTAGACTTCTAGATTTAGAAAATTTTAAATAAATCACCCGATGACAGTGGCAGTTGACCTCGAAATAATTTTGAATTTACGCAAGATTTCTTTTGAAGATGAAACTTTTATCATTTATCTTTTTTAAAGATGACATCGACTACTAAATTTTTATCAAAAATCTGATTCGTTTTTTGGCTGTGAAAAAACAACAAAAATCATAAGTAGTTTATAGTGTCTAGAAGAAATATGTAAAATTGCAAATCAAATGGTAGTCATTTTCAAAATATAATCATGCATTTTGGAAACTACTTTTCGCAAAAAAAAACGTTTAAAGTTTCACGTTCATTTTGAAAACATGATTAAAAATTTTACACTTACACTAAATCATTTACTATAGTTATAATTCTCTGCCGAAGTGATTACTTCTAAAAAGTCGCTTTGATTTTATAAAAGTTATGTCATTTTTTTGTATTAATTTTTTACATAATATTTATGTCATTTTCTAATATATTTATTTTATGTTAAATTTAATTTAAATGAATTCACAATTTATAAATGACTATATAAGTAGCATATAAATTCATATCGAATTATTTAAGCATAAAATTCAGCTTGATCTTTAAAAACATTTATTCCCTAACAATTACAAATAAATCTATCAATAGAATTAACAATTCAAATATTAAAATAAATAAAGGCTATTAACACTCTTCTGTAAAAGACATCCAGTGTTGGCTCTTATTTGTTTTAATTAATAGCCCTTTATTTTAATATTTGAATTTATTCTCTAGTTGTTGTATATTCACATTTATGATCCTAAGAAATTCTTTGTTTAATATTGTTTCATGTTAAATTTAATATAAATTCTCCAATTGTGTAATTGCATCGATATGACAGAGACATGATGATTGTGAACAAATCTCCGCATAAAGACCGATATTTCATCGTCTGAGATATCTTACGAAACATCGAAAACATTTATAAAATCAGTTAAATCGGAGGAAAACAAAGGGAGCGAATAAGTCTTATCGAAATAAGCCTGCCTGTCTCAGTTGTAAAGTTTCAAGAAAAAATATTTCATCAGGGATATCAATATTAGAGGAGAACCCTTCTTTGTTTCTTCAAATAATTCTTCCGACTTCCAACTTCAGAAACTGTTAGTCGTGACACAAGATCATTGCTTATTATAGGAGTTTCTCGTAACTGGTACCACAGGGAAAATCTACAATATTAAATCCACACTATCCACACTAGGTCGGCGATATTACAGATCCGAATAACGATGCACAGGTTACTTCGGGCTTTATGAATATTAACGATCGCACATGAGCATTGTCATCCGCTTCGCTCGGATAGTATTAACCGCCACGTTAAATAACAGAGAGCTATGGCTATGCGAAATAGCACTCGATGCCGAAATCGATATTACAAAATTGTTCCAAGTGATCGCTACGTATATAGATCAATCAATTTCCGAGTAAAATATATACGTGCAAATCCAAGTAAAAGCGAAGAAATTGAACTGAAATCGTTTTATGATAAATTAAGCTTTACTTGATGCATATTTGCTTGATCCACAAATTAAAGGGCGGTCGCGAAATTACCTAATATTTGTTATCGTCGCATTAAGAATGATGTATTCACTTTCGTAAGATCGACGTTTGATTGTACAAAAGATAGATCAAGATTGTAATCCTGGTATCTCATTTCGTAGTTCTCTCGGTATATACATATACCGTAATGATCGGCCTGATAAGGTAATATCAGTAACGTTGGAATGTACTTTTCCACCGCAATATAGTTGGACGAGAGGTTGATAAATCGAGTTAAGGAATTGCAATGAATGTGGAGTATTTGTCACGTAGAAAGCTCTCGGCATTTTAGTACGGATTCATCTCTGTGTGAGTACCTATAATTCAATCACGGAGAAGATTTCCGTCAGAAAAATTGCAAACTTTTTTGGGTCAGAAACAACTTTGTCATTTACTTTAACTTGTTAATACACAAAATTTTCCTCTTCTGTATAAATATATCTTAAACATAAAAAGGAAGAGAAAAATATTATATTTCAAACTATAAGTTTATTTAAAAAAAAAGAAAAAAAAAAATCTAAAAACCGCACTTCAATCAGATTATGAGATATATCAAATATCAAAAAAGAATATACAAAATTGTAAAAATACATATGTTTGCATAGACAGAAAAAATGATGTACTAACATTAGCTAATAGTAATTTAATTAAAAATAATTTTGTTAATTCAATAACAATGTTGACACTATGACAGTGTTGACTGCTATAAATAATTAGATATACACCTGTGTGAGTTTAATGCATATCAACAAGCATTTTTAGTATTAATTTAACCCTCTGTATAAGTCTCTTTTATCACAAATAAAATTTATTCTCTTTTTGTATTCATTTTTGCACAAGAAGGCTTAGTTAAGTTTTTTCGGCTAAAATGAAAAAGATCCGATGTACAGATTACATGTCATATTTATCAAATAAAAATTTTTAATATTTAAGCTAAGAAACTATTTAATAATAGAATGTTAAAATCAATTTTTTTGAAAAACTCAGAGCAGTAAAAAAAATTTGGGCTAGATAAAAAAGACTCAGATTGCGGAAAGAATAGAAATATGATCGCAAACGGAGAGTTTCCTATATTACCATCTGTATATGAATTAAGAATACTTTGCATTGATTTTACATGATATATTCTGAGAAAAGTAGATTCTGGAGAGAACAACTTTGCAAGATTTATCAACGAAAACTTTTACTTAAAAGTACATTTTATTGAAAATATATTTTATTAGAAAATGTATTTCAATGTAAAAACATTTATTTAAAATGACATATAAAAAAAAATAAGAGTATGACGCACGATGATCAATTACAAAAATTTGTGCAGTCAAAATATTAATAAAACAAAACATACATGTCCTTGTTTTAATGTTAAAATTTCTTTCATTAATATTATTATTAAATTATCTGCAAGAATATTTTCAATTAAATTGCTATTAATATCCTTTTTTTCTATCAATGATTCTTGATTCACTAACAGATAATAAATTTGAAATCGAGACTAAAAAACGATTGAAAAAGTAAATCTTAGCTGCTCCTCGGAATTCCAGATCATAGTAGATTTTGCAATTTATATGCGACGAAGGCCACGTCCGGCATATTCGGAGAGGAGAGGAGCTGTCAGTAGTCACGTAGGACAGGTAGCTCGATGTTGAATAACGCAGAATGGATGAGATCGATTCACTCTCGTGGAAATCCGCGTGTCATTTGACGATGCCCGCTCGTGGGCAGGATAGTCAGTTTGACCGACGAGAAATCTATAGACGAGTACTTCTTACCTCGCACTCTTCGATTCGGAGTAACATTTTCTCTCGAATAGGTGCAATCTTTCGACCATAAACATTATGGACTATTAATGTCAACTTTATATCTGACATAATATCACGCCCATTACCTAAATCAAGAACTAATTCATACAGCAAAAAGTATTTAAAAGTACCTTAACATTAAAAATATACATTCATTATTTTTTACTAAAGATGATCTGAATTTATATGGCTAACTATCAAATTGAAAGTGAATGCACACTATAAAAAATAGCAGTTTGAACTTAATATCATATTGTGTTTATATAATTCTCACTATATTGATGCAATAACATTAATATGGTGTGGATTTAACATCAGGAATGTTGATATAAACACCAAGGATTTTACATCCACGCCATGTTTGTGTTAATTTAACTTTGTATAAACATTGCATGGATCTTAAATTCACACCAGGGATGTTAAATCCACATTTTAGATAGCTGATGAATCTTCATTTCATTTCAAAGCATTGTATACTTATATAGTGTTTTCTTATAACATTTATCGAACTTTATTGCCACACATATATACGGTCGAAAGTGCAATCATGTTAAGATCGAAGAGAGAACGTTCTTTATCCATCCATCTTGTTTAAGAAAGAATTATACAAATACACTGTAGTAACAAGAATTGATCGGAAGCAGAGCATTTTTACTAAATATGTTTTACTCACGGAAGTATGTCAACCAACGCGTTTCCGTATCCGCGAAATGATAATGATAATCGATCCGAAATTCATAAATTCATAATGCTTCTCGCGTCGGTGTCAACGTAGATTTAAGGATTCAGTATACGGGCCTGGTATATTAAGAAATTGTGGACTACCCCCAGCCCCATAAATATTCATACCCAACCCGGCATTACCCGTAAGATAATAATTAACAATTCATTTACTTCGTGCCGCTGTCGCTTTTTCTTCACGCGGTGGGAAAACCCAATATCGATACGGAAGTTTTCGCAGAGCGTTGAAGTTTTTTCTTCTTCTTTTTTTACAAAAATGCGCGTTGACTTCGCCTTTATCTCGAAGAAAAATCAAAGACATGAATACGGCTTTATGAGATGTCTCGCGTGTTTCTCGTTGTGTGAATGCGCAAAATGTACACACTCGAAGATTGACCCGACTTCTGACAGAAAAATCCTCTAAACATATTCTCATATCGTCCAGCAATGACAATAAGAAGCCTTTGGAAAAATTCTCACGAATCTCTGACTTTTTCTCTATTCTCTCCTCCATTTTCGCAGTGATAATCCGTATATCCAATACAGTTTTCTTTCTACGCTCGTACGATGAAATTGCAGTTATCGTAGGATGATTTATTTATTTGAAGAAAGCTTCATTTAAAAAAAAAGAAAATACATACTCTTGCTCTCGCAAATACGAGCATTTCCCGAAGCGGTTAAACAGCTGCAGCATTCGTTCTCTTAAGTCATATATTTGCATGGCTGCGACATTGCGTTTCAGCCGGCAACTAAGGAGATTCAGTGGCCCCGATCTTAAGGTTGGCATTAAGATAAAACAACTTGAGATTACGAGGAACAAACGAATATTTTCGAACGTAGTTTGTAGCTCCTTCGTCAACTCCATCACAAGGCTTCGCGATTTAAACGTTGCCAAGTGCTGAGACTACGTTATTGAGAGTCCATTAATGTTTGCAGCATGCATCGATTGATAAAGAAAAAGATTATTTTACTCTCTAAATCTTTTGGAGCAAAAAGTTGAGTTAGTCTTGAAGAAAGAGTGAAAATTTTTTACTCCTGAACAAGAATGGCAGATTTTCACTCTTTTAGAATAAAATTTCACTCTTTTAAAGTGAGATTCACTCCAAAGAAATGAAATCTCTCTCCTTTGTTTGGAGCGTGTGACTTCACTCCTTAGAGTGATTTGTATGCCAAAAGAGTGAAATTTTATTTTTTTTTTTCAGGATTGATTCAATTTTCAGTCTCTTGGAATGAGATTTCACTTCAAAAGATTTAGAAAATAATTCTTTCGCGAAGACAAAAATATTATTGTTTTGTAAATATTAAAGAAGAAATGGTAAAAAAAGTATTGAGCCCTTATAAAAAACATGTGTCTCTTATTTTTGTCTAGGAAATAACATATTGCTTACCAAAATTAAAAAGAGACACTTCCATAAGTTTTCTTGTTAACACAATAAATAATGAACTAAATTTAGTTCACAAATAATAAATTAAATTTGAGTTCAATTAATACATTCCTTGAATCAAATTCTTGTTTAATTCCATTGTTTTAATTAAATTAACGACACATTGAGTAGGAACAGTATAATCTGTAGAAATAATTAAAAATAACTCAAATTGGATACAATTTGACATTATAAATATTATAGTATGTAGAAAATCTTTGCCGTATGATGTTTCGCATTTTTATACCAGTTTATCACTAGACGCTCGATTGACCAAGTATCAACGTTAGTCGCGCCAAGCAAACAAAATTCCAGATATGTCCATATTTAACGTTAAATGTGCATGAGAACACGGAGTACTCTATTCAGGACGGTTTCAGTCTTTATAATTCCGATGTATTGCCTCCATGTGATAATCGAGCTGCAGACTCGAGCCGGGGGACCATTATAGCTTCACTTAACGTTCCACGGTGTGTCATTCCAAGTCGCATGCCATACATTTTCGCGTACACGGCGAAACCACTGCACCAGATTGTACGTGTGGATTTTCTTATTTCCGCGCGTGCTGCACATCAAGCGTCGCTGACATTTATTTACTAACAGAGACCGTGCTGTGAGAGCTCGCGAATTTACACTCTCATTACGCGAATCGCGGAAGGGAAATTACTGGCGGAATTACTTCGAAAAATTTGAAAAGAAAAAGATTAAAGTAGTACGAGAAAGCACTCTGCTTTTTCGCTCCAACAATAAGAGTAAAACAAAACATTTTTTTTATCCAATTGATTTCCAATCGTTTGCAGCTCAGAAATTAATCAGATAATCCGTAGATATAAAAAACTACTAATTTCTATTATTAAGTTTTATATACAACATTACGATATGTTCTTAAATTTAAAGTAATTTAAAGTTTTCGACACAAAATTATATTCATTTACTTTTTAATCTGATCTGAGAGTTAATATTAATTGTAAGAGGGTCAACGTTTTATTAAAAAAAAAGCTAATATGAGATAAAGTGTTTGATGTATTTGAGATATAAATAATAAAATAATTATCGTTACTAGCTTTATTTTTATAATTACTGCAATGTGTTAAATATAATAATTTTAAATAATTTTTAAATAATAATAATAATTATTATTATTATGTGTATAATTTTACAAAAAAATACACATAGTTGGCACCAAAAATAATTAACAATTATAATTAAATTGACATAATTGCAATTATTTTTTCTTTCATTGTGCATCTTCCTTGCACCTTGAGGAAGGTGTACAATCAATTTTTCCAGGCGAAAATTTTGCGCCACGTTGTCGTTGGACAAGATCCATCTTCACCGATGGATATATCCGTCTCGACGTCTTAATTTTTTGATATAACGACCAGAGAAGGGTCGGATTTCATGGGGGATATATAGGCGTGGGGTGCTGGTGTCCGATTGCCAGGTGCGATTTAGAACAACGGTTAATCTTCCGGAAAAGTTTCGTCGTGCCATCCCGACGTTCACCCAACTTTTCTGACGTCCGACATAGCGAAACGTTCAATCGCGGCTGTCACGTCTTACCGCTGCGCTTCTTTTTACTCCATGAAATTCCCGCTTTTCTCGTCCACGTCCGCCTGTTTCGCGGTGACGACGACGACGACGCCAGTCAATCGAAGTTTGTAACATACCCGAACATGTGCACTCGCACATGTGCAAGCAAGATCGTCCGAAAGCAGCGGAATTCGTCGAAATAAATGTCGGACTAAAACGACTAAAACGACTCGTAACTTAAGTTACATGTATGTTTACCATCGTGAAGAAAACGATTTAGCCGCGGACTATGAATTCCCTACTGCTATTATTCCGATCGATATTTTTGTTACGAGTCCGTGGCATATCTTCAGCATAGGCATCTCTCTTCAGAGAGATCAATTTATTTTGATAAGACCACCCCTGATTTATTTTTGGCGCCATATAACTTTATGAAAGAAGGACACAATTTTTTTCGGGGTTGTTTTATTTCTACATTTGCTTATGTACTTCTCTTCATGGAAAATTCGTACACTTGTTCATGAATTATGTTATTTTGGTATTAAATTTGAATATCGATTTGACATAAAATATGTAAATAATATAATGAATTTTAAAACGTAAATTCTGTAAATGAAGAAAATATGTGTTACTTTTGCTTTAACATATTAGAAATGTTAATTTTACTGGAAAAATATATTTCTTAATAGTTTGTGTTTTCTTACAAATTGCTTCAATGCTACATTTTTTATTTTAATGTGTTTTACATAATATTTGTATTGCTTTTTAACATTTTTATTGCTTTTTTATTCTTATGTTAACATAAAAATTTGAGTTGACTATTTAGAACATGTAAAATATGTTAAATTTAACACAAATTTTTCAATTATGTAACATACATATGAAAATAAATCCGGATAAATTTTAAAAAACTTTTTTGAACGCCGTGGAACACTTTTACTTCCTAGTAAACGGAAGTGCTGGAGATAAAGACAAAGTGTCCACACGAAGTTAAATCCATCATCTAGCGCAAGCTTAGTGTCATATTGTCCAGTCGCACCATTATTCGCTTCATGTTCCGCCTTATGAGTAATAAGAGACAAACGATGCTACACAATATTTCATCAAACTTCGCCTCTGTGTAGCAACGCGCTATAAAACGAATCCCACCTCGATGTAAAGTTTGTAAACCTGCATACCGCCAATAACAGAGTAAATTGAGCGCCTGTAAACGTAGCGAGTGTCGTCGTCGTCGTCGTTGTCGTCGGCGTCAGCGGTGGCGTCCCGGAATCCCGGATATGGATAACGATTTAATTCCTTTCGCACTGGAGTCTATTCCCGGCGGAAGGCTTCGCATTCGTGAAGAGTTCCCTGAGGGCGTCGCGCAGTAAAAAGAATAACGAGAGCCGGCCGCGTGGAGAATGCACTTTGTATGCAAACGCACGGAGAACGGTCGTTAATTCCCGAGCACCGAGAGCGAGCGACTCGTCTCCTTAGATAACCCATCGTTACATCGAATGACTAGTTAAAACTTCTCTCTAGCCATTGACTAGCGAGCGCGGATCAAATCCTTAGTATTCGCTCCGACGCACGAACGCGCGAACTCGTTAACGACGATCTCTTTCTCTTTCATCGTCTGGGGGCAAATCGATCATGTAGTTTTGTGCATGGCATCGACGACAGAAAGATAAGAAGAAAATTATCTTCTTGCAATTTTACGTGCATTATTCCAACTTAGAAATGAAAAAAAAAAACATTTTTTTACTTTGGAATAAAAACCGAATAAAAATCTAGTTTTTTGATAGGAAAATGATGACTTTTTTTATCAAAATCGTGAAAAAATATAAAATTAATTTTTCTTATATATTCATCATTTATCATTCATAAAATTTAATATTAAAATGTTTACATGTAACGGAAGCAAATTTCTTTTTTTTTGTTTTTTAATAGTGTTATCTTTATACAGAAATCTTTTGAATGAATTTAATAAAACTGAATTTTAGAACAACAAAATGGTATCAAATACTCCAAAAAAAAAAATACATATTCGAGTTGAAAACTTTCAGAGTAGAGACTGGTTTCTATCAGTTTCTTCTAAGAAACTGATTTCTATTGAATGTCTTTACTATCTCCGAAAGCTTTCTATTGTCTTCTCGATTCTCTCGTACACCTTAATCGAACGAATACGAGTCGCTGTATGGCAGAAATGTCGTTTCTGCCAAACGCGCGACAAAAAGGAAAAGAGTTATTGTAATCCCACGCGCGTCTGTCTAAAGACGATTCCTTCGAATAGTCGGAACATCGAATGCGATATATGCGGCAATACTCGAACGTTATTTTCTCGGAAATGCGTGTCGAGGACACGCGCAAATTAAATCTTTCCGTGTAGCGCGATGTATACGTATGTATGTACATACGTCCGATACGACATGGACGGAGAGTCGTGTATCAACGTATGTAGGTATCGACGCGTTCGATCTTTTCGCGTGTCGTCACTTGCAACTTCTGAGATCGATGAGTTGGAATCGCTAAATCAGTGATGCACAACTTGCGGCTCACGTATTTGAATTTTTTGCGGTTTACCGGCTTATAACTAAAAATATGAAATTATATTTTTTATTTTATGCAAATAAATAAAATGCGGCCCAAGAGATTTTATCTGTTTCTAAAAATAGCCTTCTGAAAATAATTCTTATTCTTCCTGCGGAGCTGATGTAGATTTGTTGGACTGAATATGTAGTGATTATTTGAATAATAAAGCTTTTGATGAGTAAAAATAATTCAGCTTTCTCTGTGAAGTAATCAAGGTCAAACAGTTCAATTTTTTTTATATTACACCTGTATAAATTTGGATTACTCTTATTAAAATAAACTTTTAATGAAGCATATTGCAACCAAGGAATTCTCTGATTTTAATAAGCTTTGTGTATATTAAAATATAGATGAAAATAAGATATACGTATTTTTCTTAGAACTGTTAAGTTGTATGTTAAGAGTGTGAAATTCTTTCTTCTTTGAAGAAAATTGGTTCTTTTTAAATTAATGTTGTCAAAAAAATAGTTTCAGTAAAAGTTGAATAGTTTTTCAAAATAATGATAAAAAATTTTTTTAATTGTTTGTGAATAAAATATTTTTTGTAAAAAGATTTTTTATCACTGTTTGTGAATGTGTTAAAAACATTTTTTATATTTTTTAATATTTTTTATATTTTTCATATATTTTTCATATATTTTTAGACGATATTCAATCAGAAAGAAAAAAACTAGTTTTTTTTTTCAAAGAAAAGTTTCATTCTCTTAATATGCGACTTAGCACTTATAAAAAAAAAAATGTCCCTTATTTTTGTCCATATTTTAACATGTGCGAAGTTTATTAAGATTGGAGAGAGAGAGAGAGACACTTGATTGTGTTTCCTTATTAATACTCATTTTTTTTATACAAGTCATTTTAGATTCTTAAAATTAATTAATGTATTCAACATATATTAAGGTCACAACCCCAGTGTCATTGTGTTACAGATTTTGGCGTCAGTTTCGAAGATTTAAAAAAAGTTGTGCGTCACTGCTCCAAACAGTCAACATTTCGATCCAGATCAATTCGCTCTTGATTGATTTGTGTTTCGTGCAGGATGCGGTTTCCGTCGTCCCCGAGCGAATCTTTGCGTCGCGAAATAGCGATTCGTTCGTTGCGCGAGACATATACGATTTATCTGTCTGTGAAAAAAGAATCTTGGAACGAACGTGCTCTCTCTAACTTCCTTAACTTTGTCCATATTGTCTAGCATAAACAATGATTAAAAAGACAGAATCTCGAGAAATTTCGACGCAAACATCGGTAATGTGTTCTGACGGCTCTTTTTCGTTATCCTCTACGATATTACCGTGGAATGATTTATTACCGGGTGTACAATATTACAGAGAGTATCACTCTCGTTTCTCCGGCTACTACTTTTATAGTCGTTATGAATTTCTAATGACTGTTCACTGTCCTGATTTCAACCTTGATTTCTTTTTCGTTTCAACAGATTTTTCTATCTATCAGAGATGTGAAAATTATTTGAGTACAAAAATCAATTAAGTAAAAATTAAGATTCAATTCGATATGATTCTGAATCTTTATGATTCGAATCCGAATACTATGCAAAAATTTCAAATTTAAGAAGTTAATAATACATATGGAATAATACATATGGACAACCTTAATAAAAAAGATATTTCCTAATAATAAGTAAAACAGTGTAATCATATTATTGAAATAAAAGATGTTATTTTATTAAGACTAATCAATTTTTAAGGTTAAAAATATTTAATTTAATTATAATTAAGTAGTTGTGAATTTCAAAAATCAGCTTCGATTTCTACTGAGTTACTCTTTAGTCTGCTTTTGATGTCCACCGATTAATTCAGTTACGCGTAACAATTATATACCAGATTCATATCTATTTGTAACTATATTTTTATTTGTAATTTTTGTACTGTGTCCCTACTATCTAATTGTAAATAATATATATTTTATTAAACATTTAACTACAAGTATATTTAAAATTATTTTACATCATATAATCATTACTATACCATATTTCTCGTATCGAAACTTTTTTATTATAAATTAAAATTCAACTTAATAATAATTAACTTATTAATTATTAAAATAAAAGTTATGCTTCAATAATTCGATTCAATTTGATTTGATTCGAAAAAATTAAATTCGATTTGACGATTTGATAAGCAACCTTGATTCACACATCTTTATTATTTATTCGACCTATTAAACTAATAAATGTTACAGATTCTTTTAACGTTTAATGGCCTATCAATCTATTTGTCATCAGTTTGATTCTACATCAAACAAATCATTATTGCAACGTACTATTATACTGTAGCGAAATTTAATTCCAATATAAGATTAACAGAGATTCCGAAGCGTCTAATAATTGTTGTTCAAAGATATCCACCTAGAACAGTTTATTAACTCAAGAATGAATGCAGCGGCTGCACTTGACGGAGGTACGAATAAGATACCAGAGCGCATCGCCCATTGATCGGCAGCAGAAATAATGGAAACTTCGTATTACGTGCGTTTTTCAACAGGTGGTGTGAATACTGGCGCAGAAGCGCTGTGAGTACGATAAGACGCAAACTGTAGGAAAAAAACGCTCCACTAAATTCAACATTTGACTTCCATCGCGCTTCCTCGGATCAAATGTCTGTAGATATAGTAATTTTAACGCGATGAAATTAAATATCTCTATATTAACTTTCCAAAGTTGACAATGGCTCTATTGAATACACACAAGTTAGATATCAAAGGAGCAATGGTAATTCAATTCCTTGAGTTAAATAGCATTTTGTTTTAACTTTTTGTGTCAAAATATAAATCAATCCATTTCTGTAGTTAATTGAATAAACAATGTCCATATTAACATACTTCGAAAATAATAAATTAAATTTAAGTCAAATTTAATATATTTTCTTGGGTTAAATTGTTTAATTTAATGTTGTTTTAGTTAAATTAATGATATATATAATGAGTAGAAGCGATCTTAAAAATGATTAAAAGTATTGTAATTTAAATTAGATATAATTTGACATTATGAATTTAAGAATGTATTCAATATAAATTTTATTTAATATATAATATATATTTTATACATTTTTTTGTTAAAAGATGTTAAACAATTTTCTTTACATTACATTTGCAAATTTGAATTATTCTTATATACTTAGTATATTTATACTTACTATTTATTCTTTGTTATATAAGTTACGTTGTTCTGATTGTTTGAAATTATTTCGTGCCCTTTTAATTAACATAAATTAAATTTATTACAAATCCAGCATCAGTAATTCTTACAAATTTTGATGTCAACTCCGAAAAGTTAAATCATAAAGTTTACTATTAAATTTTACCTTGTACTTTGATCGACAATATCTGAGAATCGGCTCGCGTACGTTTATGTTTTGAAATAATAAGAGGAAGTTGAGAGAGAAGAACTAGAGATCAAATGAGGAATATGTGTTTAATTTAGGATCCGATAATAAAATTATTATTTCTTTCCTGAGTCTAACTTTATGATATTATTTTTGATCGGCATTAGCTCGATCTTACAGCCTGGCGAAGCAAAATTAACAGTAAATTTGTACGATTATCTTTAGACCTTTATCAATTTGTGGATTTCTTTTATCATCCTTAGCCTTAATTCGGAAATAATAATCCGGGAAAAAAAATTTGGACACATATCATGTCGTTGTTTGTCTCAGAAAATAATTTTTTCTTCCTTATATCATTTTGATTATCATATTGATATTCCACAGATAACGCTCGGTGATAACGTCAGAACCTAATATAGGGCCTAATATGGTGGATCATTTCCTATTTTTTAAATTCACCCGTCTCGATCAGGCGCGAATCATTCAAACGCGTGTATATCCCTCGCGACATGATAAACGATGCGTTTAACGATCTACGCGAAAACAGCCGCTTTTATAGAGTTAAAGTAACCGTTCAGGTGCGCGACATCGCAGAGTAGTTACGCTGCGGGGATGTTGACAAATGGATGCTACAGCTGGCTTCTCCCTCAGGATTTCGATAAATTAAACATGTTGGGAGGACGCGATTTGTAAAATGTCGTCGGGCGACGCCGTCACCCGGCAAGACATCGAGACATTTTTCTTCACTATTCCTGTATTTGTTGACATACACTTGCTGAGAACGCAGGGTGGAGGCAGATATTAACTTCAGGTGTGACAATGATTCAGCATCGTAGAGTGTCATAGTATTTATCAGTTGTGAGAATTTCAGCACGTAACTTGAACGTAATATTGCTCTCTTATTTCAAGAGTTACACAAGAGCTCAAAAAATATAATTTAAAAAATTATTTTCATAAACGAGTTAAATAAATATTATTCTATTAATCATCACAAATATAAATTAACTTAACATTATGAAAAATTGTCAAAATCAGCCTCTTTTCAAACTAATCATAAGAGGACCTATAATCAAGTAGATTAATCGCGCATTATTTATAAAGTTTAAGTACTTTGATTTCTTGAATAACCGTTTACAGTTGTTATTGTCACACTAATGTTCATTTCCACCAATGTAGATTAACTTTAATTTTGGTTCAACTTCCTCTTCATCTTTTTCTAAAGATTAGAAAAAGACGAAGAATAGGTTGAAGCGAGATTAAAGTTAATTTACATTGGTGGAAATACACATAAATGGTCTTTATGACACTCAAGACACTCGTAAAAGATGTCAAACAATAATGCGTTACTGACGTCTCCATCAGTAAAGGAATAGGGAGGAAAGTTTTATACCATGTAAATCAATGTTCTAACACACGACAGCTGTTTAAGGGATGAAAAAAAGATCGGCGTATTTTGTGAACGTTCCTCGATCTTCGTACCGCATTCAAGAGATATCCGCATTAAATATCTGTGCGTTTTATAAAATTTATTTCTATTAGCCGGTTCTTTAACAATCCGGGCTCTATGGATTTGTCACTTCTCGTGCCTTTTCCTTGTTAGCGAACCGATAGATGAAGGCGAACAAGAAAACGCCGAGGAATCGGCCAATCAACGTGACAGGGTTTAGTAAACGAACCGTGACCCGAAAACGGGTCACTGACACATTAATTCCAGTCTCAGTGTCTGCGTGCGTTAACGAGCACCGACGCCCACCGACATCCGTCCGTCTTTTAGAAAAATGGAAAACGCGGATCAGCCGCGGTAATTTCCGGTAATTGACGCGCGACGGCCACTTTAATACTATTCTTCTCGTTTTTATGAGATTCCAAGCGATTCGTCACAACGGACGTCTCAGTGATCACCGACGAATCTTCGTATACAAAAAAAAAATATAATGGTACTTTCTAAATCTCGTGGAGTGAAATCTCACTCGAAGAAACTGAAAATTTAGCCCGTCTTGAAAAAAGAATGAAAATACGGCCACTCTTGTTCAAGAGTGGCAGATTTTCTTTTTAGAATGACATTTACTCTTTTAAAAGGAGTGAAATCTCAATCCCTTTCGAAGGAGTGAAATCTCAATCCCTTTTTTGGAGTGGAATATTAGGGTAGATAGAACCTCACTCCAAAAAAGGATTTGAGATTTCATTCCTTCAGAATCTCTCTCATTCCAAAAGAATAAATCTCACTTTAAAAAGAATAAAAATCTGCCACTCTTGAACAAGAGTGGTCGTATTTTCATTCTTGAAAAAGAGGCTAAATTTTCAATCTCTTCGAATGATTTCACTCCACGAGATTTAGAAAGTATACAAGTGACAACTATACAAGTTTTATATGTAGAATTAATGTACGCATAATTAAATAAATTATTTTATAGTTTTTTTTTTTATTATAAAATATAGAATTAGATAAAAATCATGTAAAAAAATATATAAACTACAAGGCAATAATTATTGCGTAATTTCTCGCAATTCAAAAAAATGTTTCTACTTTAATTTCAACTAATTATAAAAGAAAATAATGCAACTTATATACCAGTTTTCGCACAAGTTTAATTTCGTAACTCTATTCTTCGCACGTAACGAAGGTAAATAACAACAGTTAAGGTTATTAGAATGGCTTATTATTAGAATGGCTTATTACACTAGATTACATTATTACATTAACGCGATGAAGACAGAACGTCTCGCGCACACGTCTAAAGGTCCAGTGCATACAAACGACTAGACAATTATTATTGCATAATTTTTCAATTTCGAAATTCTATTACTTTAATTTCAATCTCAATAAAATGCAGTAACTTATATACCATCACACAAGTTCAACACAAGTTCAATTTTTCAATAAATCAATATTAATATTACATGAAGAAACAATGCTTTAACATTATTTGGATTGCATAATTTTATTCGAGTATCTTTGTTTTGTTAAAGTGGCTGCTTGCGATGTCGTACTTGTGCACGTATGTATTTATTTTCGAAGTTCCGTTCATGTATCAAAAGAGTAATTTCAAGGAAACGATAAAAGCGAGGAAGTAGATCGAAGTACTAAAAACCCTCATACTCTCACTCATCGTTTAGCGAAGAAATCGAGAGACCCTAGTGAAACCTAGTGGTTGGTTCTCTCTTGACTTACTGATGGACGAAAGACGAGAAATCGTAATTTAAATGGAAAGACGTAATTTTGCCTTAATGTGACGGCTCCAACATAAAAGTTTTACGAGCTTCCATGATGCGTCGGTAGCCGGACAGAAAACTCGACTTTCATTCGCGTGGCATTAGCCAATTTCTGAGCGATTCTTGCGACTTTCATACTCCAACGAGCATGTACCGCGCGCTTTAATAAACTTTAGGGAAGGAAAGAACCGAGAGAACTTTCCCCTCGCCATTAAAATGACTGCCGTTCTACAGACGCTTAGGAAAGACTCTACAAGGTGGCTGCAGAACGCGAAATCTGGGTCGGTTGGTAACAGAGTCGACTGGTGAATGGTTGAATTTCCCACCCAACACACTCGGTTATCATCGACCGAAGAAGCTTGCGTTACCAGCAAACTCGTCAAGCTTATCGGCGGTTGAAAGTTCGAGGTTGGTCGGTACAAGAGTTGATAAAACCTTGCCAACCTACTGAAGTTCATTCGTCGTACATTGGTTGAAGATAATTTAGAAACGATTACCGAACTGCATCAAAGGGTGTCGAAAGTCGTTTTATTTAATCATAATGAGATCACAAGTTAACTTACAGAGCTCATCCAATGGAAAAACTACACTCTAAAAATATCAGTATGGATTTAACATCATGTGATGTTTATGTAACTTTTGATATTAATATAAACACCAACAGGTATGAATTTAAAATCCCTGGTATTTATATCAACACTATTAAGATGTGGATTTAAAACCCACAATATTAAATCCATCAATAGTGAAATTTAAACAGAAGCCTACAAGACCCAGATCTAAGGATACCTCCTAAGTACCAAAATTAAAGTAAATTTTATATTGTGTAGAATTGTCATTTATGATAATGTTCCTTGTAATACTTTGGCGTATAAAAATAAAATCTTAATATTTTGATAGAAAAGTGATACTTTTCGACGAAACTTTTTTTATTGTTAATTTGTCTGAAAGGGCGCCAAGAAGTAAGGCCTAGGATGCAAAAATGTATAAATTCATCACTGATTAATCCACATATTGATGTTAATATTAACAATGCAGTGAGAATTATACAGATCGCATGATATTAAATTCACATCGATATTTTTTAAAATGTAAGCATTGATCTCTGTGAATGGCTGTAATCAATAGTGACATGATTAAATCGGGACATCCCCGCATCAAATCTGAATAATATTTTATTCAATTTATTCATTTATCACTCATTTTATAACTATCAATAAATATATTAGCGCTAAGTATTAATATAATTTGCAAAGAGCTCTGGCAATTTTAGATAAAGACTAATTGTTTTAAGTAACCAAAGTTTCAAGTAACCAAAATTTTTATTAGTGTGCTTGAAGAAATTTCTTTTCGTCGCATTTATATCCGAAGTAAGTCAGCAATTTTTTTATCTAACATTTACGAAGCGGAAAAAGTGTCGACATCTAATTGCGCTCAGGAAATTCCGCGGAATGAAACGGTAAATACGGGTGTTAATTGGTTTCAATGGACGGTAAAAGCTCGTAACAAGAGATGAAGCGCAACGAGCAGCGACCGACCGTACGAAAACAGGAAATCAATGGAAATTGGCAAAAAAAAAAAACGCGTAATCACGTTTTTCGATTGTCTAAATTCGCGGGTTTCGATGAAGTTTTAATTTGGAATTAAAATACACGAAAAAAATTACTGTCGACCAATGATTGAGAAATATATGCAAATTTAAGAGTGACACTTGGCTAAAAGAAAAGAGAATTACGAAGAAAGGAGAATCACGAATGTTAACATTTTAGTGCGTTCAGGAACGCATCAATGTAACAGTCAGAAACTGGTAGATATTAAATGCGCGATAAGTATAAAACGGTGGAAACGACTAAGAACACTCAGGGATCCCGTAATAGATCCTGAAGAATGATTTAATCCTATTTCCGTCGTTCTACGCGACGGCCCCGTGGAGACGGAATGAAAAATTCCACCGCGGTGACAGAATATTCTAGGGAAGTTGCGAGAATGATTAAGTGAATCGTGACGCAACGTTCGCCCGCTGTTCTGGGTTTATAAAATCAAGTTAACTCTTGGTCTCGGGGCTCTCTCGCTCTTATTTTTTCTCGTCCGACTATCCTCCTTAACCATGGACTCCGTTCCTCTTTTTGTTTCCAGGTTACTCCGCAGCGGCGCTTCTCGCGATCCTTTTCTGCATCCCTTTCGCGCTGAGGGTGCTCATCCATAAGGAGACTGGGGGATGGAGTAGCTGGATCCAGGCCTTCTATCACGCTCACTTCGAACTTTTTCTCGGGAACGGCTGTTTAGGTACGATGAATTGTTATTAACATGACCAGAATCCTGCAGAAATTCCGCTACACGGAGAGAATTTTTTCTTAGAGTTTACCCGTAGTCGTGGGACAACAATGTATATTTCGAAAAATTTTAATGTAAATCTCTCTCATTCATTAATAAAATTACAATAAACTATAAAATATTAATTAATTCTACTGAAGTGCATGGTAAAAATCTTTAAAATATTGTATTGTATACCACAACTATCATATTTTTAGGGTAAATTTCAAAAGAAAATTCTCTTTGTATACAAATAATCGACTTGTTCTCTCTCTCCCTCTGCTCTTCTCTCTTCTCTCTCTCTCTCTCTCTCTCTCTCTCTCTCTCTCTCTCCCTCTCGTGTTTACACTTACACTTGTGTATTACTCACATATTTATACTTTATTATGTTTAAATTTTTTTATTTTTTTATTTCTCTGCATTTATATTTTATTTCTTCATTTTATATTAATGCTTATTATTTTTTTTATTAATTCTTATTCTATTAATTTTCTATTTTTTGTAATAAATTTTCAATTATATTTAATTTTAGCGCTTAAAAGGAGATTATTTCTAGAGCGCTTAAAAAATAGCGATATTTATATTTCTGTATCTCTCTTATCTTTCAAGCTTTAGCTAAACTCTGCTTCTCGTTGTTCGCATGCTACATGTTTTTTCATTTATCTTCACAAATTTTAATGTTAATTTTATTTTATTTGTAATACATCTTTTTCTTCGTACCTATTTTTCTTATATTTTCCATTTTATTTTATTTTTTTCTTTACCATTATTCTTTATTTATTCTTTATATATTCTTAGAAGACTTGCTCTAGAATATAACCGCTCTAGAATATAAATAAACACTCTTTGTTCATCTATCTTTCTTTCTCGTGCACTTTCTATCTCTCATTAATATCATTCTTATGAAAACGACTGATATGATCCTCAACGGGGAAAAGGAATAAATTTATCTACATTCTACATTATCTATTCTTCACACTGAACGCCGAAAGAAATAGAAGATCGCTCGTGCAGAACTTCTCGCTCGCAACGGAAACTTTGGCTTTTCCATATCTTGCGGCTCTTGTAAGTTACGACGATTATGGCGATTAAAAGTTCGCTCTGACATAGTTCAAAGAAAGAGAATTAGAGAAAATGGAACGCGAAAGGAAAAAAGAACGTTTTGCGCACAACAAAATTCTGCACAGGCGACGAAACGCGATGCGCAAAAATTTTTCGATTAACACCACGTATATATTGCGTGTGGAAACGCACAGATGTCTATGAAGAGAGGTTTTAAGGCGACTCGAGCATTATATAGCATTATATTCGAGAGATATAGGGGTTAATTGTATGCGTAGGAGTTGGAGTAATGATGCTTCTGGCATTGACAGTGGAGCGTTACGTAAGCGTCTGTCATCCCGGACAACACACGCGACCACTCTGCGGACCACCTCACCTAACAGTGGTACTCATCCCTCTGGCTACATTTCTCGTTTATCTACCGAGTGTATTTCGGGGTGAAATTACGACTTGCCTGCTGGCACCCGACGGTCCTCTAATCTACCAGAAAAGAGACAATCAGACATTTCTCAACTCGTGGTACTATCAGGTAATTCATATTTTTTTTTCTCGCTGGCAAAGTTGCTTTTTCTTTCTAGTCATAACTTCGAAATGATATTTTAAAGCCGACAACACGAATATAACATTGTCAATTTTTTGTTTATTCCTTAATTCTGAAACACTCTTAAGTGACACAATATTTCTCTATTGATACATAAATTATATGTACAAGAAATAGGACATTCATAATTAATGTAACACAAGTTCTTCATACATTCACACTTTTAATAAAAAAATATTTATAATCTAGAATAATAATAAAAGATTATAATAATATTTATAATCTAGATTCTAGATTATAAAAAAGATTTTTGTAAACACAAATAATTATTAACTTAGAAAAGAAAAGATAGAATGAGCACTGTCAATTTTGTAATAATATGGAGTATGTAGTCTAATTGTGTGTATGTGTGTGTGTATGTTCCTTCATAACACTTAAATAATATATAATAACGCTATAATAATAAATAATAAGAAAATTATAACCTTCAATAAAACTGTTTGAAAATTGAAATCATTTATCACATTCTCTGTTATAAATACTGTGACATCAATGAATATATAACGGATACATTTTTAAATATCTTGTCTTTACTTATCCTAGCCTTTAACATAGTAAATTGAACTTCTTAATGACCATTGAAAGTATAGTTTAGCACTGAATGATCTCACTCACTTGTATATAAAATTTATTATCGATAGTATTTTAGAATTAATTACTTGTAATATTAATGCTAGTTATATACATATATGTAAAATATACTTTAGTCTAAATTCATAGAAATATCTAATGACAAAAAAGAGATCTGACATATAAAATTAAGGGATTCCTAGAATATTTAACATATTTAATTATGTTCTATTTATGTGTGCGAGCTTAAAATAGTTTACATTTAATTTTAAATTCTAATTTTATGGACTCTTCGTATAATTGTGGTGCAAATATTGTAATAATGTATTTCAGGTGTATAAAGTGGTGCTAGAAGTTGTTTATAAAGTGGCACCAACGATTCTTCTCGCCGGTTTCAATCTAAGAATAATGATAGTGTACAGAAGGTCCTGCGAGAGGCGCCGGAGAATGACCCTATCGAGAACTGTTAGCAGCGACGAGGATCCTAGAACTTTTGCTGAAGAACGGAGACTCATGCTGCTCTTGGGTAGCACCAGTATCCTTTTTTTAGTCTGCGTCAGTCCTATGGTCATCTTAAATGTTACGCTCAGCGAGAGCAATCTCAACAATTATGCTTACCAGGTAAAGAGATTTATTCTAAATATTTTCATTGCATATTGCCTCTCAATTAAATGATTTAACAATAATTTACAACTTTTACAAGATTTCTATTTTTTAACTAAATGATGATTTTTATATGTTATTAGCTGCTAAGAAAGAATGTAAATTAAAAGATTTTATCAACCACCAATCAGATTCAAAAAACTTAATTTCTGAAAAACTCTACAAACTTAAGCAATTTACAACTTTTTTCTTTTACTTTACGGAATAAAATATATAAAATATATAAAAATACAAAAAATTCTCAATATCATTCAGGTGCTGAGAAATAGAAATCTTATAAGTCAGTGTAATTTTTTGATTATTAAACGTTGTCAATAAATTTATATATATAAATAATAAAAGAAGCTTCATTCACATTTATTTATATATATTAAAAGTTAATTGAAATTGTCATACCTAACGGATTTGCGTTATATTATACAAAAAATCCTCAATCAACAAAATTTTTTAAGATTGAAGGGATGGTATTTTTTGAAAATCATATTTCTTTTTTAGCATAAAAAATTCTATATGAAACATTTATTATATAATACTTGTTAAGGAATAAAATTAATTAAAATTTGTTTTTTAGTGCAATTATCTTCAAAACACATATTCATTCTTACAATTTAATATAAATTAACAGTAGAATTGAATTTCGAATTAAAAATTAATTTACGAAAACAACTACTACTTTAGTCTAGTAATCTATTTTTCTCTAGCAATCTAATTTTTATTCTCATCATTTTATTGCTATACAAGAATGGTCGATCAGGATTTACTTTTCCCCGCTTTTCTGCTTTTTCTCAATAATTGATTTTAAATTCCAACATATACATTCTCGCGTCTAATACACGACTTCATCAATTATGAATCCGTCCATTAATTCACTGTATTCGGTTGCAGGTGTTCCGTGCTCTGGCCAATCTGCTGGAAGTGATCAATTACTCGATCACATTTTACATTTATTGCCTCTTTTCCGAAGACTTTCGAAACACTCTAATTCGTACGCTGCAGTGGCCGTGGGTCAAGAGCGAGCAAGGCGGTAGGAGCCTGCCGATGAAACGTTCTCCGATACCTAGACCGACGACTACGACGACAACCCCGCCAACTACCACAGTTGCGACTCCCGGACATCTGGCTCGTGCCAGTGTTTAACACGGATTTTTTGCCATCGATTCTGGCGTCAACCGCTCGGTCGCCAAGCGGTGGAACAAAAAGGATTCGAATCTAGCGCAGGATTGACGCACTATGCAACTGTAAACGTCAGGTTTCATTGTAAGAGGAAAAAAAATTCTGTTAAATAGCCAGATATTCGAACACGCCGTTCGTTTACGTCACACGATTACGTCGGACATCTCGTTTGCGTGTATATGGGTATGATGGTGATAATAGTAATTAATGAAATTTCTTACGGTGATTAAATAGCCGTTTCTTCGACCGATAAAAACGTCGGCGGAAAGACATTCATCTTCTGCTGGGCGTTTCCTACGAATCTTCTCATTCTTACAAGTCGATTTACAAGAAAGTATTCGAACTATGCATATTCTCTGTGTACTGATGAACTCCGAAATAGTTGCAGAGGCACGGCCATATTTACGAAACATTCCTGCGTACTAGAGCCTAAAGTTGGGCGTGTCTACAAGGTTCTGCTGTTGCAAAATTTCAACATTTGATCACTCCGAGAATCAAATCGACCAATTTGATTAAATAGTCGATATCCGATTATCTCTCCCTCTGTCGAACGATATTCTCGCTCGGTGATCGCGTGAAAGCGTTCGTGAATGTCCAACTCGATTTCATGAAATAACGACGAGGATATAAAAAGACAAGAAATTCTATGTATCGCCGATTGTCCCACGGGACTCTTTTGTGCTCCAAAGTACAAGCTGGAAAAGTTTCTAACGTAGTCAATCGAGTTTATGCGAAGGAGAGAACAAAGAGCGTGAGAGAGGAGAAATGAGAGCCGCGTCGCAATGCGTCTGTGACTCCAAGAACTCATCAGAATTCGCGCGAAAATGCGACAATAAGACTTGTGCATCGTTGTCGCTCGTTGGAAATTAAACGAAAGCGCTCGGATGAGGTGAGAGAAAAAGGAAAGACGATTAAAAGGGATAAAAGGGAAAAATCTGAAATGTGTCAAGTACCTGATTGTACAAGGGAATTTTCTTTCCCGCGAGAAACCACGGGAATAGCCGGGGTTGAATCGGGATGGAAGAGACAGTGTTAAGAGAGAGAATACGGGATCATCAGAAACGGAAGACGGGAGGCACACAAAAAGCATACCGCAGCTCTTACGGATATTTAAAATAACGAATAACATCGAGAAATATTTTATCTTCGATGAATCATCGCGATTTATTTCCGTGTGAGTGCTGTATAATTAAGCGCCAACCGAACGCCAGTAAGAATTACATCTCGTCTTCGCCGCGTTATCGGCATTAATCTTTTACACACCACGATGTATCTTCGTCGTCGATAAGCTACGTTCGATTAGACCTAAGCAATTTATGTATAGTGCTCGATAACGCTTCTCATTCCACGTTTCACGGGACGGGAATTGAATTTCAAGGAGATTCGCGTATTGAAGGAACGAAAAGAACGTATCGCGATGCGGGAGCGAACGGGACGATACGAAACTACTGGTCACGCCTTTTGGATCTAACGAAAGAACTGTAGCCATTGCCGGCTATGATAATAATATTCCATCGAACTCTGTCCGAAATAAACCGCTACCTCTTGATTACATCGCGTTCCGAAAATAGATGCTGCACTTCAGAGAGATATTCTCATTTCTCCGGGAAATCGATAATTAAATTCGTCGCAACGGGTCCGTCCGCGTTCACGGTTCGATGGTAATATTATTTCTTTATTTGCATACGTAAATCCCAACGAAGAATATTTCGCGACGTGTACTTCCCTTCCTGGGACGCGGCGCGTCTCGTTTAGTAACTTCGGCGAAGCGTGTGTGCGCGCGTGTAAGCGAAGAAATAAATTCAGAGAAACGTCTATTCTGTTTTCCCTGCGTCCTCCCCATCTTTATTATGCAAACTTTTACGGAACGTAAAAGTTGTAGAGTATGTATAATTTACTTGAAAATCGAGAAACATGAAGGAGATACTTTGAGCTGTTCCTTGTTTTTAAAACCCTCTGTTTTTATCCATCCAGAAAAGATTAATGGATCAATCGATATGTTGATAAAAAATCAATGTCTAATGTTTAATATCTTTGTCAGCTTCAATTCTTATTACAATTATTTTTATGTTAATTGACTAATTGCGAATATTTGTACGAGATTTCTATTGTCTCTTGATCAATTCTACGTCGAATACACGGAAAGAACGATTTTGCTAAATCTCTAAAACTTTTAAAATGAATTTCATCATTTCTTTGAAAAGTAAAATCTCACTCTTGAAATTAGAGTCACTTTTTTTTTCAAAACTGGCTTAATTTTTGCATTTTACAATTATATAGATATAGATTTCGTTCCAAAGAATTTAGAGAGTACATATAGCTAAATTTTTAGGTATTTCAAAAATCTTTCCGTTATATTGTTTTCGAATGAGTAGCATAATTTATTAGTGAGACATTAGTTAAATATTGGCACGCATTAGGGGCTAATATTTTACACCAATAAATTGTATCATTAGAAAACTTTGTATCAATACTATGTAGATTTGGCCGAAAAATAATATAAATTTTGCAGAAATATTTGCAATTACTGAATTAACATAGAAACAATTAAAATACTGAGGTAAAAAAATGATAAAAGTATTAAATAATATTCAACTATTTGACTAATTATTTCTGGCTAAATATTTTATTCTCTGAGGAAATAAATTATGTTCCACATTATTTTAGAATTCTACGCTCTCCGAGTTCCTTGAATCACTATTTTCTTCAAGCAATTTACCGTTTTTTTTTTTTTCGACAACCAATAAAAATGTCTGTGAGGTGCTTCAACCAACGCTCGTCACGTCGAATGCGACAGCAGCAGCTCGCTGTCGAACCAGATGACGAGTGCATGACGAGCGCTCAGTGTACCTAGCTTCGCGGAAAGAACTCGTGCAAACAGGCCGCGTCCATTAGTTCTCCTTTCGATCGGTTTTTGCGTCATGCGTCAGTCCGTGAAATTTTGATATTTACCGCGCGGATCGATAAAGCCCTCCTCGCGTGTGAAGCTTCGTGAGGATATAACACGCGCGTTCCAGCAATATAGAGTACTGATTAAACGCGACAGGAAGCGGAAGCGCGACAGGAAGAATATCTCCGGCGGATGGTTCCTTTCCTTTGCGGGAAAAAACCGTTCCTGACGCAAGCGGAATCAGATGAAACGGGAGAATAGGAAAAAAATGGGATTTTCGCCGGAGTTAAGTGGAGGGCGGTAATGAAAACTCTTCCATCGTTGGTGGACCGCTATTTAGAAATAATTTAGCGGTGTGCATCAAGGATTTGTTATTACTATAAATATGTCAAGATGGGCAAACCACACCGTACGTATACAATAACGCGTGCACAGTAAAATGGATGGGAATCATCGTTCGCGGGAATAATTTAAGCGCACGTACATCGTTCTCGGGAATAACGGAAAGATATACTACGAGAGAAGTGTGTTACAGAGGCGAATATATACTGTATATCATAATAAAATTTCGAAATACGTAGCCATCCGGGATATTTACCGTCACGGTGTACCATCACTCTCGAATGTAATGTCAGTGTCTCTCTTCTGGTCAGCAAAAGAGAGAATAAATGAATAAATGAGTGAATGAATGAATAAATGAATCAATCAATCTCAATTTACTAGATGTTCGGGGATAGAGAGAAAGAAAGAGGGAAATATTTCTTCAATATATATCTGAAGAATAAAATCACTTCAGAAGCAGTGCGATGTGTCTGCACGATAAAGTGGGGACCGGGGACTTCAATGGTAGCGGTTTAGTCTCTATCATATTTTTTATATACGCGGCGACGGTGACGCGATAAATTTTTCCAGATGATTTATATAGTTTATTTTTCGAGGAGAAGGTCCTACACCTCGTTTCTGTACTATGTAGCTTCCTTTGATTCAAAGTTGTCTCATGAATTATTTTTCCATGCTGTTAGCGATAAATCGTTCGACATGAAGTCGAGAAAATATTTTGTTTTGAACAAACAACAATTGAAGTAATTTAAACGGCCCTATTAAACCCTTATACTGAAAAAAAAAAACTAAATTGTAATAAATATTTATTTGAATAGTTGTAAGTAAATATTTACTAAATGTAAATATATATTTATTTGATATAAATCATTAATTAGATTTAACTATCATAAATTTTAGTGTTGAGTAAATTTACTGTAACTAAATGTTTACTTAAAACTATTCAAAGAAATATGTATTAAATTGATGTAGTAAATTTTTTGTGTGCATTTCACACCATTAGCTCATTCTGCGCATTCTTTCTTTCTTTGAAGTACTAGAAGCATTTGATTAAATAATAATCTCTATTTTTTTCCATTTTTTTAATACACAATTTTACAAATACTTTTTAAAGATGTTAAAATATATTTAAAAATTACCTAATATTTTTTGTATATTGGTAAAAGTAATAAAAATTGACCCGAGATACGAATCCATTGTGTGTCGTAAAGAACCGAAAAATCATCATGTGTACTAAAGGCTAATGTATAATAATATCATGTCACGAGGACATGATCGGAAATTCATATGAAAAGTCAGTTCATCAGTTTGTTGGTTTTGCGCGATTTGTCAATAGTCGCCGCGAATGCGGAATCCGCATTCGGAATCATGTCGAAATCTCATGCCACGGACAAAAAAGTAGCGGCGACTTGGCTCGCGACGCACCGAGCTCTGGAATTTTTGGACGAAATGGTACCGGTCGCCGGTAGATGAGGTCATTCATGGTGGGGGTTGCTCTTTGGGTGGGCGTCGCTGGGTCGATACAGGGTGGCTTCGTTCGCCGTCGAAGGCACCACGGGGTAAACGAGTACCTTGTTTCTACCTTTCGGCGAAGTCGTATGACTCTTCCTGTCGAATTAACTTGAACTTTATATTATTCAATGTTTATCAAAGGAGACATCAATTAAAGGTAAAGACAATTTGTTTTGTTTTTTAACTATTTCTTGTTTATGAAAAGTGTTACGAGCTTTTCTTAAAACAAAAAATAAGATGAGAGTGGAGTTGTTATTGCATTGAAAGAAAAACTTATGGTATTTGTGATTCTAATTAAATGTTAATTATGATTATTTCGACTATAATATCAGTAATAATAACTATATTATTTCCTTATTTTAAAAATGACTTAATCGAAAAATTGAGCTCTTTATAAAAAAGGAAAAAGAGTGTTTTTTAAATTAACAAAACATTGACTAATCAAATGATAAAAATAATATAAATATGATATTAAAAACATGATCTTAGAAACATAATTAAGTGTTATTTTTGTTTTATAACGCTTAAAAAACAATTTTTTTTTGTGACGATTTTTATGCGCTACAAAGTTATAACAAATCCGGAATAATTCATCATAATTTGAAATATCACCAAGATTATATTTATCTTGCTCAACTAAAATGACTATATATAAAAAATACATACGAAATGAAACAATTTCTTCCTCTAACTTCGAGCAACAAAACTATCTTATCTCTAAATGTTCTTTGTAAAAGATTCTCTTTTTTATTTACAAAAATAGTACAACACAAAAAAAAATATTTCGCTCTTGTAGAAGATATTATAATCTCTTTGAAAACATTAAGAACGAAATAAGTACTTTAGTGGATGGATTATAAAGTTAAGGTAATTTATTTTTAATGAATAATTATTAACTCATTCATAATAATTTGAAAATTACATTGCTTTTTAATCATTTTTGAAGTAAGGAAATGATATGTATATTTTATAAATAAATATATATATGTAATTGGTACCAAAAATAACTATAAATTATAGTTATTATCACCATAAAAATGATAGTGATTATAACTATAATTTAGTCATTTTCGGTACCAATTACTACATATATATTTGTTAATAGAAAACATTCAATAAAATAAAATTTATTGAATTTTATTAAATATTTGTTTGAATAGTAATAACGAAATACTTACTAAATATAAACATATATTTAATTTAAGTATAATTTTTCTGTTTTAAATAAATATTTATTTATTGTAAGTAAATATTTTGTTAGTGCTATTCAAACAAATATTTAATAAAATTCAGTAAACTTTGTTTTCGATGCAGTTATTATTACTATATAACAGCAATAATAACCATTTATGGTAACATGTAGTTATAATTATAAATACCAAAAATTATTCTTTCAATATATTCAATTTATAAAGTAGAAACTCATAAACAAGAAATTAAATATAAACGCAGAAATTAATTAGAAGACTATTTCAGTGGTTAATGTCGCAAGTTACTTCAAGCGCACGAATCAAGTGGAATCTTATTGATATTCAATATTTAAATACGATTAATTATTCACGTCCTTTTTATAATTAAATGCAGACATTTGTCGCCTCGAATTACGAATTTAATTTAAACACACACGCATACACACACACACACACACACACACACACACACGCGCGCGCGCGCGCACACACACACACATACACACATACACATACACACACATATTATACACACCTGATTAATAATGTGGTTAACTGTACCATAAACGAATTTACTGTTAAAAATAACACTGCTTGAAATTACAAGACACGTTCTATGAATAAATCGACGACCAGATTCAAATCCCATTGTCCTATTATAGATGGTTCACTAAACTAATAAAAGAGAACAAATAATATATATATATATATATACAGAATTCCAGAGATGAATATAAAACGAGTCGCGCGTTACAAGTAACATAATTCAATTAAGCAGCGATATTGCATAATATAACGTGCGCTGGTAGGGCTGAACGTCCAATAATTATTGTTGAAAATTTATTAGGGTGTAAATGGAACCGCGTGGGCGACCCAGGACACAGATTGCTTATATCAGTCGCACGTAAAGCGCGGCGCGTGCAAAATTGGTGGTCATGCAAATTGCTCGCGTGTACTTCGCTGCCCGGTAGTTAACGACTCTTCCGGTTGGCTGAACCTCTAACGAAGCCGTTTCGCTCGTATGCGCGTTACATTTCCTCACACATGCCACTGATGAAGAAGCGACTGTGCGGAGACGTAATATAGAGACCCAACCGAAAATAGATCGATAAATCAGAGATTCAGCAGAACCGGAGCGCCGTCTCGCCCTCGTCCTAATTGCCGCCCGTTGTGAAGGCCCGTATGCTAACTCGTAATTATCCCAACAGTCACGAAACGTAAATCACATGCATTCACATGCCTTGGAAATGCATATCAGGAGCAGTATATATACATTGATTGCATCGATAACGCGGTCCGGCTGCTGATCGCTTCTGATCAGTTCTAAAAGGGATTAAGGTAAGTAAAAAGATTAATTTTAAGCGAAAATCAATCGAGAAATATTCGATACCGATTAAGTAAAGAAACTCATCCGGTCAAGGTAATGTCTAATGATATTTTTATGTGTACTTCACGGTTTTCGGTTCAAGCAAACTCCTCGTCAATTATTTGTCGATCTTGAAACACAGATTTTTATGTATTACTTTTAAATGTGCTCTAAAATAATAATCTGTAATTTTTTGTTATTTTAAAATATATCTATCATACATTTTTAATCGTGTTAAAAGGATTAATTACCATCGCTAGGAAAAAGAACTATGCTTGATTGGAAGCTTGCGTTTGACATACACTAGCTGTAATTTGATCTAGCGATTGAATTCACAAACGGAATTTATTTAAATTTACACGTCATTCTTTTGAATGCGGAATGAAATTAAATTAAGTTACGAAATGCCAACACATAAAATATGATTCATCCCCGGATGTTGACCGAGAAGCGTGAAATTTAATGCAAATAAGTGAATCAGTCAGACGAAGCATCGGTAATGCGTGGGCTGTCTGAAGCTGGTTCTGCAACTCGTGAAATTTCGAATCATTCTCTCGGGGTGAATGTTTGAAAAGAGACCAACCCCGCTACCGTTTGTTTCTCGCTTCGAAGTACGGAGAGTACTAGGCAAACGTGGTCAAACAAAGGACCGAACAGACCGTGTCGCCGACTGTGTAATTCTCGTTAAGTCCCGAGTTCAACTAGATATAGACGAAAGATAGTCGAGTGCAGCCAATTTACTTCGCAATTAACGCGGCTATCGCTAAAATAAACCATCGTAAACGCGAAGCATCTTCTGCGACAGAGTAACCGTGGAAAAATAAACGCAAGAACGCAGTGTCTTGATTTCGCGGGCGCAAAACACTCAGGCTAGCTTAAAAGATCAAATTTTCCTTCGGAGATAGTTAAATGTATTTTTTGAGCGACGGACTAATCCGATTTTCGCGTCAACTTTCGAGCACTTCCGTAATTGCTTCACTTACTACAGAAATATTCAATAACCGCGACTTTGCCGCCGGCTTAAGCTTTTCATTTTGCTCGGACAGGGAAATACCGTGAGAACGAAAATAATAAAAAGAAGACGATAATAATAAAATGTAAAATTCAAAACAAGTGCATAAATCCAAGCGATGCATTGCGCTTGCAGATATTCAGATTAGATACGGCGGCGTCGCAATTCCGACGGTTTCCAGGTGCATTTTAGTGTAGTTTCAATTTTTCGCATGGAATACTCCAATGTCTTGCGCTCATATTCTTTTCTTCTTTTGTTCAGTTTCACACATGATGCGAATAATGTATCTACCATTTTATCGTTGTTATTTATTAAATATTGAGAAAGGAATAAAATAATACATTACATACATTATGCGTGAAACGGAACGCACTTTTTTGTCTTATAGTAATCAATTCCTAGATGGATTGATACAACTACAGAACTTAATATTTAAGTTGAGATTTATTTCTAGTTTTATTAAAAAGACGTAGGCTGTTCCACTTTTCGGTAAACTTCACTGTCTTACTCTCTTACTCTCTTATGTTCTTACTTTTTTACTCTTTTGTTTATCCAATAGATAAACAAATAATTTATCTAAAGCTGGAACAACAAGCCTTTATAGAATTATTTGAATTGATAGTTTCATTTATTATAGTTATAGTTTTCATTCTTATTTAATTTAGTTTTTTTGCGTCATATAACTCAAAGCTACAAACATTAGAGTTGAAGTCTTCTTTCCTCAACCGAGGGATACTCCAGAAAAAAAATTTATCGATTAAAATTTAAAATGACTATGAAATAATGAAAGCTTCGATTAAGATTTAGGTTGATGATTGAAATAGTGAGCGATGACAAATGCATGAATCTAACTCGGTCAGAAACTTTCAAAGGATTAAAAATGGTGCAACCTTCAAACCAAAGAACCTAAGAACATATTCATTCTAGCTAAGCCGCCATACGGAACTTGCTCATATCATTGCTTGTTTCGATTGCTCCTGCAAATAGAATCATATCTTTCCAAGGAACGAGAATCACATTTCCACTGCGATTTATTTCATCAGCGAATCGAGTAACTCTTACCTCAAATTTTCGCCCAATGTTCGGGCGTGAGACTTGCCAAAATACCACT
This sequence comes from Atta colombica, assembly GCF_001594045.1. Classification (NCBI taxonomy): domain Eukaryota; kingdom Metazoa; phylum Arthropoda; class Insecta; order Hymenoptera; family Formicidae; genus Atta; species Atta colombica. The sequence goes on from NW_017259246.1 coordinate 504,211, forward strand.
AAAATTTCCTTCCGATTTCGTCACTTCATACAACGAGGAAAATCCTGTTGCACAATCGGAATTTTGCACTTCTTGTTGCTTCTCACGGAAAAGAATGACCGAGATTGATGAGAATCTTAAAGAAAGTGTACTTTATTAAGTGAAGTACAAAAAAAAAGTTTCATAAAAAGAATAAATAATTAAAAGCCATTATAATTATGTAACAGCTATAAAAATTAGAATAATAGGTCAATAGTTTTGAAATAATTATATTAATTTGCATGCGTTTTCAGAGAAAAAGACATAGATAGATATTTTCATAATCAGTTCTTATTTCAAAAGATTGTTTTATATAATGTTTTACATGTAGAAATACATGTGTAAATATTTATCATCGCTCATAAACGAAACCAACAACATATTGCTCCGAGCTTTTGCATTTCTATCCCTTTTCTCGTTAGCGCGTTCCCAACCAGCGGATGGATGGTCGAAGATATGACTTTAATTTCGCGGAACGCAGCGAGAGAGAGCTTCATTCCCCGGGCGAGATGTATTTCATCTTTTTCTTAAATCTTAATAAAGCAGACGACGGCGAGCCATCAAAAATGCATTAAGCAAATAACAGCGAAGCATTAAAAATTAAAAAAAAAAGACCTTCGACGCGAACAAATTGCAGACGAGTAATATAAGAATTCATCCGCCGTAAAATGCGATTCGCATGACATTTGTCATAATACGAAAATATCATTTTCACAATGCTGCATCAATTACGCCAAGCGTATTCGCTTTATCAATGTAGCTCCTCTCTCGAACACGGATCGGTAGAGCTCGCGCGATGGCTGAAGTTGAGGAATCGTTCTGCGGAGGAAACGGAGCGGCCACTCTCGCTGGGCGAGACGACATGCGGCAATTATTCACCGTAGGATCGCGATAGCTGTAAACAATGTGACGAATCACGCTTTACGCCCGCGCGGGAATGTATCTGTTATTGTCGCCGACATTGTTGTTGATCGCGGCTCCATTTTCGCAAGGAAGAGATCATCGACGTTTTTATGCCGAGGACTGCAGATGTGGAGGATTGCTGACATGCTCCACTTTCGTTTACGCTTTGTTCGTTACCGTTCGACGTACGTCGAACACTTCGAACACTTTTGTTGTTACTTCAGGAGGAGGAGGAAGAGGAGGAGGAGCAGAAGGAGGAGGAAGAGGAGGGTATGGAAGAGAGAGAGGATAATGCTATGTTTTCTAAAGGCTGATACATACTCACGATGGTATTATAGTTACGACCTTCATGGCTAGTCGCTAAAGACAGAATTAAATCAAACTACTGCAGAGCATCCCAGCGATAGTCAGCGAAAAACTGCACGAGTTTTAAATGAGAATTTTGAGAGGAAAAGCGTTTAAAGCTATTATCACTAAGAGATAATTAGCCGTCGTTGAGAATTTATTACCGCAGCGTCACTTGATTGATTATAATCATAAGAAAAGGATTAAAAGCAAAAAAGTATTACATGGTAACGTTCTACTCTGCGAGCTATTCTATAAAAAGCTATCTATAAAAAACATTTTGCAATATTCTTTCTGACATGTGATTTTCATTCATAAAATTTCATCAGCTATTATTTTTATATATCGCTTTCTTACTTCAAAATTATTAATACACATAAACAATTAAGTTTCCCGAAAAGGGAAAAAATTATTTTTTGACTTGACAGAAAATTATTTACTAATTGAATAATATATATTCTTAATGATAAGATGTCGGTTGTATCACTTTTGCTTCACAACTCTTAAAATCATCCTTTCTGAATTACGATTTTTTTTAAATCGTTATGACTTGAGTTGTGACAATTTTTCCTATTTTTTAAGAAATTAGGTTAATCTATATTTAATGATTGATAGGATAATATTTATTTAACTTATTCATGATCATAACTAAAAATGTCATGTGTTTTAATTGTGTTAATTTTGAAGTAAGGAAGTTATTTGTTATTGAAGATCTAACAATACATAGCGATTGTATAATAAGGCGGCAATGTAAACAGGCTCTTCCAGTATCAGAAATAAAGGTAGAAGTTGAAATAAACTGTTTTGTCATCGAACCATCGAATCTGCTACTTCACGCAATCTTTTCTTTTATTCATAGGTCTGCCAGCGAATCTGCGTCGATTTAAATCCATCGCGTTGAATTCAATATCTACAGACTTAGAGAATAGTCGATGCGAAAACCCGCTATCAGCGATATATACCGCCCGCAGACGTTGGTATTTTCTCTGCATCTCCCCTTAAATTCCGTTCAATCGAAAAATGTTGTTTCGCAGGAGCATCTTTTCCCAACTCTGCGTAAAATTACAGCAATTGATAGTGTTTTTAAGTGATTGATCTCATCACGGTAAAACTGCGTCAAAAAACATTCGCTGTGTTTCGAAATTCTACACGTATCACTTTTCGCTATCTTCTCGCTCGTTTTGTAATTCGTTTATTTCTTTAGAATAAAACTGTTAATGGATCGTAGCACAATCGTTTCATAAATCTTTCGCAATTCATCAGAATATTTGACAGCGATAGATCTCATCATCATATCATGTGAAGAGAAGTTTCATTCAGTTTTGCATTTCTTTTTTGCTCATTTTTCATGATGTATATTTAATCTTATTTCATTTTTGAAATAAAGATATTGATGTATCTTAAATAGAATACAGAGTTATAATGATAGGAAGTCATCATAACTTCATTTGTCATTTGTACGTAATCTATAAGTGACAAATAAGATCATGATGATGTCCTCATGGCATTATTTCTTTATTTAAAAAGTGACACTCAAAAAGTTAAGTTTTTCAAAAAGGAGGAAAACTATTTTGACATAATTCAATAATAACGGCAAAAAGAACATATTCTTAGAAATATGAATAAATATTATCTTTGTCATTTCAGAAACCTTAAAAAAATCATGATTTAAAAAAAACAAGATGAAGACTACAAGCCAAGCAAGATCTTTAATGCTAAAATGTCAAACAATAATAAATAATAATTCTACAACATATATTTTAATCCCAATTGGGGGTCATTCTTAATGCTAAAAACGCAACTAAAGTTGAAATTACTATTAAAGATGATATGATTATACGCATGTGTTTGCGACATAAATTAATTAATTTTTTTAGTAATGACGATTTCGATATCCTGCAAAATTACAACAAATCCGGAATAATTCATCAAAAGTGATATAATTTGAAATATTACCAAGTTTACATTTACCTTAATTAACTAAAATAACTAAATTGAAAATAAATATAAGGAAGAACAATTTCTTCCTTAAACTTGACACTAAAATTAATTGTCTTAACTGTAAATGTTTTCTGTAAAAGTTTTCTTTTTTATTTATAAAAACGACACAACACTGAAAAAGTTATTCTAGAAGATATTAGGAAATCTTCATCTTTGAAAACTTTTAGAACGACACAAGTTATTTGACGAATGGACTGTAAAGTTAAGTTAGTTTATTTCTGATGATTGACAGAGTAATATTTATCTAACTTCATAGTAATGATTCAAAAACTATATTTTTTGAGTTGTATCACTTTTGAAGGGATATTATGACTTATGTATTCTACTTACACAGTATTTTTATTTTTCCTTGCTTTTTTTAGTTTATTAGAAACAACAACAATAAAAATTCTAAATGCGAAACGACGACTAAGCAAAGTAATATTTATTACAATAAGTGATAAAGTTAAAAACGGGAATGAATGGCGTTGGCGACAATCGAACAATAAATGATTATGATAAATAATAATAAAAACGCAAACTCTTCTTGTGAATACAAATATTCGAGTTAATTTCATAATGGAACTTTATGGAGCGCGTCGGGAGGCCGAAGTTTCTCTCGAAAGTGCGAGGGTGCTAACAATATTTGTAAGATGAGAATTATGGTCAAATGGAAGTGAAGAGGTAGGGATATCTTGACGCGAGGTAGAACGGAAGATAAGGAATAAAGTGGCAGAAACGGATCCGCGAAAGAGACGGCGTGTAGAGAAGCGAGTGCGAAATCGAGGGAGACGGCACACCATTCGTGCGTGTAGCCGGGAAGGAAAAGTTTTCAGCGGGGTAAGGAAAAAGAAAAGAACGGGAGAGGAGAGGATAGGCGGGTGGTAGTTGGAAAAATCGGGAAAAGAGAAACAGGGATGAAAACGACGCAGAACGTGATTGACTGAGATGGAGAGAGCGTCGGCACGATGATGCAAGAGAGACAGAGAATACGCGAGGAGGATCGAAGACGGTTGGATCGGTGGAACTGTTCTGCTGGAAGAGAGAACGGGAGGGTGGACAGTCGAGCATCCTCCTCAGGTTCGAGTGGTGCGCTTGCGCTATCGTAACCCTCCAATACACATCCATGTAATGTCATCGCCGAGCCAGTCTGACGCCAGGCGCCGCGACGCTATGACGTCACTGATCCGTGCTTTGCCGACGAACACAGTTCGCCTCGCCTAGTGATTGAGAACTCATGAATGAAATCCTATTTACCATCAAGTAACCGGAGAGAATACTTGCCGGGGAACGCGTCTACGAGCACAGGTTCGCACGAACGCGCGAGCACGGGGTCCAATGGTGAACGCTGGGGGACCAATTGGATATAGACTGGTTCGCCAGTTTCCGATCGCGGCATCTATCCATGTTAATCGTGTCAAGTGGCGTGTAACAGAGCCAATCTCGCGCGTGCAATCGCTTCGTGATGCAATCGCGTGGCAAATCGATACAGTTTGAATAGTCGAAATGCCGACGAGCTTCGATCGAGGAGAGCATATTTGCTAGTAAATTATCGGAACGCGGATATATTCCGACTTGGTATCATCATCAATCTGTCCAGCGGCTAATCTTGACTCAGCGATGGTCCCTGTTGATAGCGAGCACGTTTCACGAATGACGCGCAAGATTCCCGCCCACCAGCTGGTTTCCCCGCGCTTGTCTTCATTCAGAGCTCTTCGATGGCGCGTTCTCCACGACCTATCGACGTTTTGTGTGAAAGTTGCGCGAGTTGCTGCTGCACACAACGATAATACCTTTTATCGCGCGCTATCGGCTGTTCGCGATCGAAAGCTATACACAGACACGATGCTTTAGTGCACCTCGGAGAGCGGTTCTCTTGTCGATATCCGCTGTGTTTTATGAATGGGCTGCCGCGACAGGAAAGGGTCTCTCGATAATCAGGCTTCCGTAGCCTTTCAGCACAAACGTTCTCTGGAGAATTCGCGAGCTGGAGAACGAGAAATTGCTCCCATATTTCTTCGTTCGAAGTTGCTTCTGCTTCGTATCTTCGAATTTTTCCTTCATCATCACTCACCTCGATTGCACGTTTCAGCGTAATAATAAATACGGAAAAAATGATTTTATTTAAATATCTAACAATTTAGCTAGATTTAGATTTAAAAATAATTTTATTGGATCATCAAAATAATTGCGCAGCAAAACACGCAGCAAAGCAATGCTGCTTAAAGAAGGTTCAACGTTTTTTTTAATAACTATAATTTAAGCGTCATAATTTTGATGCTCCAACAAAATTATTTTATTATTAAGTCTAGTTAAATTTTTAAATATTTCAACATTATTCTTTCTATGTAAAAACGCATGCTTTATATGGAAAGAACAATTGAGTTAGTAGTGAAGTATCTAAACATTTATGTAGATCTCAAAATAATTTTGTTAGATAACCAAAATAATTAAAAATCTTAAGCTTATTGAGCAAGGCTGCTAAAAAGTTTTAACATTTTATAACAATCAGTTTGATTATCATCATACATAATTATATTTTAATAATCCAACAAAATTATTATCAAGTCTTGCGTTAAATTTTTTAATCTTTCAACATCGTTCTTTTCGTATCAAAATGCATGCTTTACACGAAAAGAATGAATTTTGCTTATCTAAAAAATTTAGCTATATATAGATTTAGATTTAAAAATAATTTTGTTGGATCATCGAAATAATTACATAGGAATTTCAAGCATGATTTTAATATTCTAGCAACCAAATTAACATTTATGAAACAAAAAATTCATTATAATAGTGCTGAAGTAGTATCATATTGAGGCAAGAAATACAGTAAAATAATGAAGTATAACAAATCTTACTCAAGAAAAATTTTCTGTAAAATTAAAAAAATAGACCTCCCGCTTTTTAAAAATTAAGCATTCTACATAATTATTTCAACGCCTCTGCCAAATTATTTTTAGATCTATTTCTAGTTAAATTTTTATTTTCTAGTTAATTTTTATATACATATATATAATTTAACCCCAGCAAAATCGTTCTTTTCATACAGGAAACGTACGTCCATCATATCAGCGGGAGGTCAAGAGTATAACACGACTTCGACCAGAAACTAATCGTTCAGCAAGATTTTCTCTCTCTCTCTCTCTCTCTCTCTCTCTCTCTCTCTCTCTCTCTCTCTGTCTTTCTCTATTTATCTATCTATCTATCTATCTCCTCTCTTCCTCTCGGCCTTCGACATTCCCGAATTTCACAGGATCATCCACTGCCATCTCGCTTCTCTCATGCAGATCTACTTCCGCAATTTCGTTCACGCGATGCGACATGAACAACGTATGAATCAAAATTCTCCCGGTATCGAACGCGCTTAACTGAACTTCATAGGAACGCGACGCGACGCTACGCGCCACAGCGAAACCGCGACGTGACGCGAATTCGCATTTAGTCAACTGATCTGCATTTTACATTCGCGAATTTTTCCCGAGAATGAGATCTCGCTTGACTCCTCTTTTTTTGGCTTTTTCTTTGCCGCGCTGCATACGTCATTCAGAAGCGACTGTGTGATATCTCCATATTAAAAGGAAGAGAAGAGAGGCTGCCTCCAACTTTATAGTAATTTCATTCCACCAGCCACTCTTTCGCGCGAATATTGCACGTCCTGTTCATCTATTGTTATTCCGTTCCAACTTAAGTTTTTACAAAGTTCCAACGATGAACGGCTTTGTTCTAAATCAGCTCACGGCGTGTATCGGACTTTTGTATTTTCCATTCCCATTCAATCTCCACGAATCGGAGCTTTTCCTTTAGTCGAGAATTTTTGTTGCGTTCAATCGTGATTCAATTAAATCGTTCGACGACGGTAAGCGCTGCGAAGAGATTGGAATAGATATAGAAAGCGGGAAAAGGTGCGAGTCATTATTCACTGGCACTAACAACGTCGCGATAAATACGCTGATAAAAGCCAAGTCACATTTCTTCTGTCATATATCAATTCGCGCAATTTAAACGTAATTACTTCAATATTTTTTAAATTCTTCTCTTGATCGTTCTTTACCGTATACTTAAAAAAAATAATGATAATTTACCGAGTTTTAATTTAATAATCCGTCATTTTGTAGATATTTAAGAAGATTAAACTTTGTATAATTAAAATTTATTATATTAATCCTTCGAAACTGACGTCAAAATTTATAATCATAGTTACTGATTCTGGATCTGTGAAACCCATTTATGTTGAATAAAAGGCACTAATTAATTTTAATCAAAATGATATTCGTAAAAAGATCGAATATATTAAGTTTACTTTAACAATAATCCAAATTTGCAGACATAATATAAAAAAATTGAATTGTTTGACATTTTTTAGATTTATAATTAAATGTTGAGTTCAATAGATATAAAAAAAATAAGTATATGTGAATACTAAGTTTATCTTAATGACAACATCATCAATTCAATTAATAATGATTTAATAATAACAATTCAATAATTAATAATAATTCGGTTATATGTTTTTGCTTCTACTTTCTATATAAACATTATGAAAAACTATAAAGATCTTTTAAATAATTCGGTTAATTTAATTAATAACAATAATTCAAATTTGCAGCTCTGTAATATAAAATGTATAATTAAACGAATTCCATAGATCTATCGTTCGAAGAATTAAATAATTCCATATTTTTCCTTTTATCCTTTTATTAGCAGTTGAAAAATCCGCAGTGATAATAAACTGCAGAGAAGGCGAAAGGGAAATATTGTAATGGTTATCGCTTCAGTGTAACAAACGGCTTGATATATATTCTTTCACGGCATCTGGAAAACGATAGGATTAAAGGCGGTCGTAGCAGGACAAGCGAATCGCGACAGCGACAGAGCTAAGGAAATACATTTAGTGGAAATTCCATTTAATCCCGGGATAAGGTTGGAGATATCGTAACGCCGTTGGCCTTTAAAGCCCTTCATATAATGGCCTAAAAGGGATTGGCTAGCACAACTTCTGAAAGTAACCTGTATCGGTCGTTTCGTCTTACGACCTTTGAAACTTTAATACGCTCGATCTGAGACAACATTATATCTTTGCTTGTGATTTATTTACATTAAACTCGAATATCTCGTCAATCTCGATAGATAAAAGTCGTTGCAGGTATTCGATCAAATCGTATCCAGTTTTTAGTCAGGGACGAATTTCTCTTGACTAAGTAACCACTTTGATGACTAAGTAACCACTTCTGCAACGTTCCTTAGCCTTCTCTGAGAGAAGTCGTTTTAATTTTCCGATACGACCTTTGCGAATTGAAGCTCGTCGGCGCACTTTAAAACTTCAATCGAAGAGACCAAGCGGTAGGATTAATGATTCCGCGAAGCTTATCGCACCGGAAAATTGTTCTCCTTCCCCTCGAATACCCACCTATAATTCGCAATTCAAACAGTTAGGTCTCTAATTTTTAGCTCTAATTTCCGTGCTGACGCTTCAAAACTGGCGCATCAAGTGCGAAAGAAAAATGGAAAGCTGCGATTTCATTACCAGGAGAGCTCATGTTCTCATTAAAATTTCCCCTTGTCTTCTCCACAGAGGAAAAGCAATATCATCGAAAGGAAAATCTACGTGGGAGGCGTATCAACAAATCGACTCTGTTAGCAAAACGACGCGAGTGATATCGAATCCCAAGTCGTAATTAAATCGATTAAGCACGCTTTCGTTTCTCTATCGCCTCGAAGAAATTAAATCAAACTCTACCATTCGCAATTCGGCATTATCCTCGACTGCAAAAAATTAAAATTTATTGAAAAATCCAGACGGCATTCTTCTCAAGAAGAAAGTTTTCGCCATTCTGCAAAACACCATCAGACTTCAGATTGAATTCGCCGGCGAACTTATCGAGGTGGACCGGATCAGGGGAGGAAGTGCACAGCAGGCGAGGAAACTTATCGAGTGGAATTCGATAGAGTATCTTCGCAGTTATATACGAAACAGAAGTCAAGGAACTCGGTGGGAGAACGGCGGGCTTTCACGGAGGAGGCGATTCACGTCTCGCGCCTTGAGGGAAAACTTCGTCCAGTAAATCCTTTCTGTCCTCGTAAACCAACGGCGGAAGCGTCGTATTCTCTAGTCATTCCCGGCGTATCCGGAACTCGAGCTCTTTCCCTCCACCCTTCTCTCGCATCGTCGGTTGCAATTTGGCGAAATCGCGAGAGATGCAAGACGGACGGTGAGAATCCGCAACGAAAGAGATCCAGCAGAGTAGAAGCGGCTCGGAGTTCTCGGCTCAGCGAGAGAAGATCGGTGTAAATCGCTCGCGTTAGATTCTACACGGCTCCAGGCTACGAAGATGGGTAAGAAGAACAGCAAGCTCAAGCAGGATACCATCGATCGCCTCACCACCGACACGTACTGTAAGTAGCAATAACCTTTTTAGCTGTCGTATACTCAGTACCATCTCCTTTATTACATTGTTCAAGCGCGTGCGAAATCGCACCATCAGCGGATTATATCGCACAACGGAGGCGCGTATCCCTGATTATCACGACCATCATAAATTTCCGATTGCGCGCACAGCGCGCGATATTTCCGTGTTCACCGGTCATAAACGCCAAGTTAAATCGTCCGGGATGGTCGCGATGAACGGTTGCGCCCCTTTCAACGTAACTCTCGAAAAAGTGGGTCTTCCGAGTCGCGGATTCTTTCGCAGCACTGAGCTGATGCGAAAATCGTGAGACCAAAAGACGAGTGGCGAGCTCCTCTTTTGGTTTTTCCGACTGACCTACTATGTTATTTTGGCGATCCATGCAACCACAGCCTCCATCATTAAACTGTCTCTCTTTAACTTTCTCTCTCTTCCTCCCTCTCTCTCTCTCTCTCTCTCTCTCTCTCTCCTTATCCATCTATCGCTTTCTCTCCGCATTCCCTCTGTCTACACGCTAAACGCGCATCGATCGCGCGGCCGTTCAATACGCGCTGCAATGACGACGTACCTTTCTTCATTCGATAAAATGCGTTTAATCCATTCCATAAAGTTTGCCTGTCGGAAACGACAGCACACCGTGCTTCCACGCCACGTGGCTTTGTTTCCGTTGAACGAGAGCTCGATAGTGAACGCGACGTCTACAACCGCGGAATTCTATTTAATCTTTCAGCAAAAAGTTGTGTGACACCGGTAAACTGCATTTATGACTAAATAATATTTACATCAGGCAGTTTTACACTAGGTTTGAATAATTTATAAAACAATAGGAACACACACAAAATGATAGCGGCAAAAATCATCAAAAACTTCTACAAATGGTAAATGCGACCCTCGACATTATATATACAAAGTAGGCTACAGATTTTCAAAACGAATTCGAATTGAAATAACGATATGAAATATAACTTAATATTAATTTCTTGATACATAATCATAGGAAATGGAATGTCATAATATATCTGAAAAGAGAACTGTCGGAACTGTCTCTCACTGATTTTGACGGACTTTGAATTTGTTTTAGAGTATTAAAAAGTACTAAATTCGTATTTTTTTATCTGATTATCTCAAGATTTAGAAGTCAAGATAACTTTTCGGAGATAATACTTTTTTTTCATTTTTAGCGAATATATTGCTATGAGACATAAGAAAAAATTTTACACAAAAATTTTATGATATTTTATATTCTTAATAATAGTATATTCTCATTTTCAGAAAAAAATTGTTTTAATTTAAAGTGAAAATGTAAAAATTACACTCAAATTTTAACACAACAAAAACAAACAAAAAAGATCCAAACTAATGAAGTGCGGTTAAAAAGTCGCAAGTTATGATATAAAAAAAAACTTTTATTACTTTATAAGAAGGATAATGCCATTAATATAAAATTTGTTGTTGTCATATTAATTTAGATTTATAAAGTTAATTCAAAGTTTCTCGATATTTTCTCAGTCTTTGAGATGCCACTTTAGATTTATTAATCTGTGCATAACCTTAATGAACTACTAAACTAATTTTCTCTAAAAATCTCTGTGATTTCATTGCTGAAAAAGACATCAAAATGAGTTGAAACGTACAATTTGAAATATTGATGATAACATCATCTTTTTTTTAAGTAATTAAAGTTTTTGCATCATAACTTGCACCTCTCTGCGCTATACTTCTAGCCTTAATTTTCTTTGTTGTTTAATTTATTCCTCAAGTATTATTTTGAAACTTTGAAATAAGCAAATAAGCAGATAAAAAAATATAGATTTAATATTTTTTTTGTTCTACAAGTCAAAGTTCATTAAAATCAGTGAGAGACAGTTCATTAAAATCGGTTTCGACAGTTTTCTTGTGAATATATTTGAATGATGATTGTGCATTTAAGACAAAGCAACTCAGTAAGCGCTCAGTGATTCTTAATTACATTTGATTTCTACACTTAGATCCAGAAAAACTAAAGACAAAAACCAATCATACTAAAGAACTAGTAAACGCTCTCCGCTAACTGAATATAGCCTTCACTTATTTGTGTTAAACATTTCTTGGTCGATTTTCACTTATTATCATTTATATTTAAGTTATAATTAATATTGTTATTTTATTTAAAGAAATTGTCAAGTGGCCTATCCTATATAACATACACACTTATAATTGTTACGTGAAAATTATCACGTTTTTAGTGACACTAATGTTAAATTAACGATTAAATATTCTCAGCGCGCAAAAATGGACGACGCGGACGGAATTCTCGATGAATTATTCGGGTGAAAATGCGAAGGGCAAGTACGCTTTTGGCCCTATACACTTCCAAGTGATTACTCTGGCGCTGGTGATAGCTTTCATGTGGACCCTTATTAGGATTTTCGCCCTCGTCGCAAGCAGATTCGATTAATAAACATTATGCACGGAAATGCACAAATTGTTTGACAAACGTTTTATTAAAGCTACAGTGGCAGATCTGAGATAATTAAATCAACATTTTTCTACGTCGATATTCTTTCTAAAAGCTAGCCTCTTGGGATATCGATCGTACAGTGATTAATGATAAGGGAACATTGTCCTTTATGTTATTCAATTATTTGCTCGAGTCAGAACATAATTACTATAATATAGATAAAGATATATCAGCCCTATAAAATTTTACTTCTATTACTTAGAATTATTATTCCTCAGAATTTTCGTTTTTTACTTACAATATTTAAATCGTTAAATTTAATAGTATATTTCCTAGAGAAATCTGAAAAATATACGACATTCTTGTTTTGCATCACGCTGACAGTTATTACTTTAGACAAAATTGTATCGTGTAATTCAACCGACATTGTTACTCACATTGTACAAAAATAATTATTATGATAGATGAGACTATATCAACTCCAAAAATTCTATCTTAATCTTTATTTCATATAAAATTTGTATTATTTTTTTAAATTTCCATTTTTACTTATGATACTTAAAATTTCACAGATAAATTTTCTAAATCTGAAACATATGCTAAATAAAAACGATATTCCTGTTTTGCACCTCGTTGATAGTTTCTAGTTGGACGAAACTATGTCAGATATAGACCGAAGTGTACAAGATCTCTGACAGTCCAGTTGTCATGGCTTATTATTGACTTATTTGCCTATGCATTTTAATAACCGCCAATTTGTTAAGTCGATCGACCGAATGACCCAGTATAATAAAAAGTTGCATGTATCGAGGGATACCGCGAAGTATATCATTGCAAGACTAACTTTATTAAACAGGTAGTTCCACGTGGGTTTACGCGTGCATCAATAATGCGTACCAAAGTAGTCTATCACCGCGTCAGCACACATTTAATGTAAAACGCTATTGTCAACGTCATCGCGCTTTGATCTCGGGAATGAAATAAATCGTGCCAAACTGAATACAAACTGCGCACGTGGCAACGTTTATATGTGAACGTTTATCCCGTTTTCGAACAAGGTGCTATCGACGTGAAATATTAATTTCATTTGAACGCGATCGTACAAATATTTATCGACACGCAAGAAAAAGATTAGGTTTCAATCAATTCACGCACATTTATTTTGTAATTAATACAAAAGTGATTGATAAAAAGACCTGGAATACTGTTTGCGTCATCACCTTAATTGCCCGTCGGACACACCTTATAATAATGCACGGTACGAATTAACTCCTTTTTAGAGTGTACATTGTAATGTACATTAAATTAGAAGACATTATCCGTTGAAATTATTTAATGCTATCAGCATCATTTAAGATCTGATGTACATAATAATAATGTATATGTTGTGAAAAATAGTCAAAATTAGTTGTTTAGTATAAATTATTTATTTAAATATGCTGAAAAAAAACTGAATTAAAAACAAATTTTTTTAACGATAAAGTTAGATCTGAAAGAGTTAATTAACTAAAGCGTAACTGCTTATCGAAATTGACAGAAAGCTTAAAATATTCTGAGTGTTTATTATGCAGTAACGTGTTGAGTCGCGTCGACAAAAAATTGTAATCTCGCTCTACAATATTCTCTGGTTTGTCGCTTTTCTTTCAAACACAGAGGCGGTTCAGTGTGCCGTAAAATTCGCGCTCGTTTACTGTTCTATTTCCGCTATAATCCGTGTATGAGAATAATCCAGGTGCAACTTTACGCAGAACGCCTAACAAACATCAAAGCCTTATGCTTTGAATTACATTCTCCAACGACGTTCTATTCGCTTATTCGTAGTGTAAAATAATAATTTTGACTGTCATTAGTTTAAATAGTCTGTTTAATTTTTATTTGCAATCAGATAATATTTAAATATTAGACAGTATGCGATATAAAATTCGCTACATGGAAAGAATGGTTTTGTTAAAGTATCTAAAAATTCAAATTATCTAAATACTGAGAGAAAAATGTATCTATTAAATTTTAATTAATAATTGTTTGAATAGTACTGGTATAAGTTTTACTTATTCACGGAAAATAATTTTTTTTGTTTGCTAAATGAAAAAATATAATAGTTAAATCGAATGAATAATTCTTGTATCAAATAAATGTACATTTAGTAAATATTCAACTATACTAATTCTATTCAAACAAATATTTATTAAAATTTATTTATTACATATTTATTAAAATTTACATTTTTTCCCCGTGTATTAAATACAGAGAAAATTTAAATTAAATACAAATTTAAAAATAATTTTATTTAAAACATCCAAATAATTATGAAAATGCTCAAAACTTGTTAAAATATTTCAACTTTTTGCAGCATATCATCAATACTTAAACGTTCTAATTATTCTGACGATTCAACTAAATTATTTTCAAATATGTATCCAACTAAACTTTTAGATACTTTAACAAAATCGTTATTTCCGTGTAGACATTTAAGTGACAATTTTCATCCGATGTATAAATTCAGCTTTAGTTTAAAACTGTATTTCAAGAGCAACAGATAATCGACAGTTTACTTAAACTGGAATAAGATTCACGCAAAAAATATAATTAGATACCATATTTGATTAAAGATCCGCTTTAATCAAATATGGCCTCGTCCTTACTTATTTATATTGATTAGTTTTCGATTAATTTTACTAAATTCAGAGAAAATGTTTCCATTTTTTCGGAAATATTTATGTGATATGTCTAATCAATGCTCTTTGTAAACTGAATAAATTGATTAATTAATGATAATTTGAATATTAATTTATATTTATATATTATTTGTGTTAATTTTATCAATGCCTTTATAATTTCTGAAACATCTTCTAAAAATGTGAAAACGTTTTCTATCTCTAGCTAATATACCAGAATAAGAAAAGTCAAAATAATAATATTAACCATGTCCTTCTTATCTTGACAAATTGAAATTAATTTCTTAGCCAATATTGTACGAAACAACTGTTACTAAAACTCTCTATACTCCTATAAAATAAGTTACAAAACGATAGGAAGGGTCAGTCAAAGTCCAGGCTAGATGAATAGCTTCAGTCTTCAGGTAACCAGACTCGGGTTCGAGCTCTAAGAGTATCACGTTTAGAAGAGCCTTTGTCGAAGATACGCACGCCTCGGTGGTCAACTGCGAGCTCGAAAATTTTCCGCTCTCGCGTCTATTATTCCGCTTGGACGGGCAAATCTTTCAATGATTCGTTCCTTCGATAACTTCCGATTCGTGCACTCGTTGTCAAGAGGTGTAACTTCTAAGAACATTCTCAAGTCTTTTAAGGAAATTCTACCGCGGAAGTTCGCCATAGATGCGCTGTTTGCGGCAATGACGCGTTCTATCGCCTCAGCAGAATTTTTATATTATTTACGCGAGAGAAAAATCTCTCGAAAATCGCTAGACTAGACACACTATTGAAATTTAATTGTAATCGCCGAGAGTAGACTTTCACGAGAACGAATTTAAACTGCGCATCGCTTTTAGCGTGCTTAACGCGGCGGAAAATACCTGTTCTTATCCGAAAACCAATTTTGAGGTCCGCAATTTCTGAACAAGACGATCAATAGTAGAAAGGATTTTCGTGAATATCTTCGTAAGAGTTTTCATGAACGCATGAGTAGTCTTAGAGATAGATCGGCATATGGAAAACGATGATAAGATTAATCTGAGATTAGAGAATGACTCGACAATGGATCCATCATGGATCAATTACGAAAATTGGCAAAATGATATTGTTGTTAATCGTAATGTTGAAAAATAAATATAGAGTCAATTAAAGTATTCATAAATATAAAGACTGAAATATAAAGATTATGCGTTTCGTGGATTTCTTTCGTGACCAGATTCATTCTTGGAATGCCAACGTTTCGTGAACCTTGCAGTTCACTTCATCAGGGCGAAAATCAGACCCTTGAGTATCAGGCTGCTCCTCGCCCTGATGAAGTGAACTGCAAGGTTCACGAAACGTTGGCATTCCAAGAATGGATCTGGACACAGAAGAAATCCGCGAAAACGCATAATCTTTATATAGAAAGAACCCGTGGAAGTCTCAAGAATATTATCAAATGACTGAAATAATTACTGTTCAACAAAAAGTCAAGTCTTTTTCTCTCCAAAATACCATAGTATACATATCCCGAAAATTTTTTGCATTGAACATGTTGTTTGCATAATTTTATTTGCTTAAATATTTAATAAGTATTATTAAACGGTTATATTATTATGGTAATACTTACTAAATATTTAGGAAAGTAAAATTATTTTTTCTTATATTATATATTAATTGAATATTTGACATTATTTCACTCAATATTTGATAATTATTACTAAATTTTTTTTTAATGTGTAATTAACAAGTGTTCGCTTGTATGTGATTGTCTTGATTATTTTACATCTAAAATCGTACAGTTTTTACTTATGAATGTTAAAAAAAAAACAAAATGTTACAAAACAAATATGAAATTAAACGCTATTTTAAATTACAAAACTGGAAAACATGCATAACACATTAAATGAAAAATGACAATGGTAGAAACGTGACATGTATATAAATTGCAAACCAGGTACAAAACACGTGCAGAGTACGTGAGATTGTAGTAAATTGTTATGGAATGAGGTTATAGCAGCGCAACCGGATGTGATCTTACCGTAACATCCAAATTATGCGCTATCGATGTGACGTCTACACGCCGGAGGCGCACTGTCAAGCTGATCATGTCTGTCACGATTTAACACGATAGCGCGGGAGTCCAATACGGGCGGTAAATTACTGTCGCGAATTTGCCAGCTGGATGGCCCCACGGGAGAGAAAGAGAAAGATCCGGCGTTCTCATTACGGGAATAATAACTATGAAATTACGAGTTATTACGGATTACGAGCCTCGTTAGAGGCTGGTCACGAGGAATTTCACACGCGAATGCATCTTCAGCCGGCAGTGCCGGCACCATCGTCCTTTTGGATTATAAATTCAGACTCGGTTGGATACGCTGGTAATCCGAATCAACTTTAGCGAACGAACTTTAGCGAACGACCGTGTGAGAACCAGGTTACATGAGAATTGGCGACTGCTTGTACTATTGCTGCAGCTGTGTTGCGAATAATTAATGATCAGTAAGTATTATTACGAGAACAGAGAACGTGCCATTTGGTGAAGATTGTAGATTATGCCACTTGTATTTAGATATTAACGATGTTTGGAGGCAACATACACGTGGAATCTTTGATGAAATTCAAATTAGCAGGCACCCTTGATATAAATGGGAAATATCTAATTGGCGTAATGCACCCTCGTTTGCGATCATTATATTTAGATCGAATATACTGCAACTTTCTGCCACCTGTGTCACGCATTCGCGTAAATAAAATTCCGCTCGTTAACCAGGTCGCTGAACATGGCAAATTGTTCTATATGCATATGCAATTAACCGATAAATTATGAAATGTGCTATATCGCACAAGCAGTTTTATCATCGATTTACAAATATCTTTTTCCCCATTTTTGTCTAAGCCAACAAAATTGTAAATAACATCACGCTTATAACGGTGATTTGATCTTTGCTCTCCGATATCACGCATTACATTGCGCGATAACGTGATATTACCTCAGCGATATAAAGAAGTGGCGCATTAATCCTTTTTTTAGTTAAACGCTAATGCCGGCTACAAAGCTAATTATATAAGTAATTAGATTTATATAGATTTTAATGTACAATAAACCGAATTAATCCCAATTTATATTCAATTAAAGTAGTTAGCTGTGTAAATAAATTTGTATTGCTATATGACACGATGAATTGCCCAAAAAGGGGATTAATTGTAATCCAAAGAAACCGCAAAAACAAATTCACATTTGTTGACGAAAATCCCATTCGATTTTCTGAATTAAGCTTGATATAATCCCGAGCAATAAAAGCAGCGATTTTGTTAATACCACATTCGCGAAAAAGATATTTGAAACGACTGTTATTTACTAGAACGTAGAATAAAGCGTATTACGTAGCATATTCTAATCAACGGTATACACATTTCATAATTTTCTAAACCTTGATATATCAAAGCAATAAATTCATCTCGATCAATTATATAATTTTCCTTAACAAGGAATTTTTACTCCATAGAACCAATCAATATTATACAATATTATCAATATTAAACATCATAAAATCGACGGTTTGATATTATTTTCACTTCATTACTCAATGATAATTTGATTAAACTAAATACTCATAAAGTATTTTAAAAAATAATTAATTAATTATATCTATATGAAAAATCGTTTAAATATTTCAGTTTGAGTTCAACTCGACATTAATTTAACTCTACTTGACCATTGCTTGTATAAATATTCATTCGATTTCTTAATTAATTAATTATATCTATATGAAAAATTGTTTAAATATTTCAGTTTGTATCCGACATTAATTTTAATTCTACTTGATCGTTACTTGTATAAGTATCCACTCGATTTCTTAATTAAGCTCTTAATTAATCCCGAGTAATAAAAGCAATTTTGTTAATATCATACTCATGAAAAAGACATTCGAAATAATTGTTAAGTGCGCCACGCTTGAATTTAGAATAAAGCGTACTACGCAGCATATTGGTAATGGAACCAATAACATACACATTTCTACATTCATATAACATAACTACATTCATAATTCTCTGGAGCTTAATTCATATATCAAAACAATAGAATTCATCGTTCAACTGTGCAATTTATTTAATAGAGGATTCCTATTCTACAGAATAGTCAATATACAAAACAAAAATAACCATAAAATTGTTTTCTTGGCATTATTTTCAATTATTTATCAATGTTTTTATATTGTATGAATACTTAAATATTTATAAAATATTTTTGAAGATAATATCAATGAATTATATCTAAATAAGAAATCGTCTAAACAATTATAGTATACCTAACAATAATTTTAATTCCATTTAACTCTTTTAACTGTCGCTTGCATAAATATTCACTCGCTTTTCCGATTAAGCTTGACATAATCCCAAGTAATAAAAGTGGTGGTTCGTTAATGCTACATTCATGAAACTGACACTTGAAATAACTGTTAATTATGAAGATACATAGAATAAAAATACGCAGCGTGTTGTAATGAAATCGATTATATATATTTTCATAATTGTATTTATAGCTTCTTGAAGCTTCATGTATGAAAAAAATAAAATTTATCGTTCAACTACGCAATTTCTTTTAATAGGTGATATCCATCCCATAGGTGATATATATAGTAGAACAGTCAATATAAAACATAAAATTGCTATCTTGGCGTTACTTTCATTTTCGTTATTTATTAATGTTTCTTCGACATTGAATATTATTATAAAATATTTTTAAGAATAATAAATTACTAATAAATTACCTAAATAAGAAATTGTTTAAATATTTTATAGTTTTGTACTCGACAATAATTTTAACTCTTTGACTCATTTGTATAAATATTTACTCAATTTCCTCATTAAGCTTGATATAATTCCGAGTATTAACAATAATTCTGATATTATCACTTTTAAAAAAAAATCACTCGAGATAACAGTTAAATACTATGCTTGTATAAGTAAAATAAAGCGCGCTATGCAACATATTGTAATAAAATCGACGACCTACCTATATATACATAGCTTCCTGAAGCTTTATATATCAAGACAATAGAATTCATCGTTTAAACATGCAATTTCCTTTAACAGAGGATTCCCATAAAATAGTCAATACATAGAACACTATAAAATCACCAGCTCGGTATTATCTTCGCTCCATTATTTATGTCGCTTCGACAGTGAATATTTATAAAATACTCACACTTTTAAAGATAATTAAATCATATCTAAATGAGAAATCATTCAAACATTCTGTATTGTTTGTACTCGATGCTAATTTTAATTCTATTTAACTGTCGCTTGTATAAATATTTATTCTGAACACTTCATTGTCTTGCACTATCTTGCCATGTTTTAAGAGACAATTAGAAACTGATGTCCGGACATTATCTATTCCATTTCCTATAAAACTACTCGATGGCAATTTTGCCGGTAGTTATACATTCGTCCATAAACGCCTGGAAACGAACATTTCGCGTAATTACAATCTCGTAAGATCGAGCACCGTTTACACCCGCTCCAGGAAACTTTCATTTAATCTGCCCGCGAAAATCAATAGACAGTAAAATAATGTTTTGCGGTTATATTACGTTACAAGCGATCACGAGAAACCGGTGCTCGACATATGTTTTCGTGATCGCGTGATGAGCGCGCCGTTTTATCAGGCCGCTTATTAATTTATCTGATGCGAGATTACGCCTTACTCTTCCTGTCTTAGTTTTATCTCAAGTGCTCCTGATCTATACATTTCTTACGTAGTTTATTTACTTATATATATATATATAT
>NW_017259246.1:524832-541609 GCF_001594045.1 Atta colombica
GAGCGAGGTTCTCGCTGATAAACTATGAAAACTGTCATTTATCTTCGCTTACGTAGCTTTCGCTACTCAATTTCTTTCTTCTAGCTAGACTACTAGAGTATCGCCGTAACGATACTCTATGATCGAGTATTACGTTACGACAAAGTTTGACCATTTTTTCTCTGGCAGCTTCCCTTAGATTCTACCTACTCGATCCACGCATACGGTGATATTTATGACTTTATTTAGGAGCATTTAAAACAAATACCGACGGCGCGGTTAAGTTGATATTTACCTCGTCCCGCTCATTTTATTCCATGTCTGGCAAGACAATTGAAATACCTACATTTGGTTGCAAGAAAAAAAACTGTGTTTTTTGCCATGTCTCCGATGTGTTTCTGCTTATGGCCTCCTTAATACTCTTTGCATACTCTTTGAATAAGAAAAGGTTTTTTTACTTGGGGATAAAAATTGGATTTTTACATAAAAATGCTGCTTTTTATTAAAATATTAAAGAAAAATTTATTTTCTCTAATGTTTAATACTAATATTTTAATTTTATTTAATATCTTTGTCTTTATAACTTAAATATCGAGACAGAAATGTCTTTACGTTACTGCGATGCCTAATAAGTTGATAAAACCTTTTCAAAACTGGATCTGATTGTATACGTGGCTATCATTTTAAGAAAACTGTCGCTCACCGATTTTGATGGATATGTTGTAGAGCATTAAAAAATATTAGAGCCATATTTAGAAATCAAAATATTTCTTGGGTGTAAATTAAAAAATTTGACATTTTCGAAAAATTTAAATACAGTATTAAAAATACCATAAAACTTTAGTATAAAACTTTTTTTCATATACCTCATAGTTTCATAGCAAATATATTCGCTAAAAATGAAAAAAAAATCCGTTATTTTCAAGGGTTGACCCATAAATCTAGAGATAAGCAGATAAAAAAATATGGGTCTATTTTTTATACTTTGCAACATATACGAAATCCATGAAAAAGAATGAGTTTGAACGGATTGTTCTAACGATTTCCTTGTTAGTCGTTGTACTACATATAATTGTTTACAGTTATCTGTACTCAGAATCTTTTGGATAAATGCATAAACGGAATTCTAGAATAACAACGTAGCATCAAATGTAGAAAAATACATATCCGAATAAAAACCTTTCAAGTAAAAACTGCTTTTTACCAGATTTTCTATTTAAAGTTTCCAGTCTTTTTCGAATAATTTTTATCTCTACCCTTGAGTAGTATTGAATACTCCACTTTTATATCGTATCACATTACAAAGTCAACGAAAATAATAAATTCACAGGCACTTTTACGGCAGACGTGTTCCACCCCATTCATTTTTCCTGCATCAGCTTTACGTCCGAGCGAAGTCCTTACCGTCGGGCGAAAGAGAAGTAATACTCGCCGAGTTTCGTGCCGGCTTCAATCCTCGACTTAAATCCCCACCGTCGAGCGACGGCAAGCTCATCGACCATGAATCATCCTGAAATTCTCGGAGTCACGTTTCATCCTTCGGGAATTGCGAAAGAAAGAAAGAGGAGTCTCGCGAGTCCAGCAATTTTCCCAGGAAGTTCGCGATATCTCGCAAGATCGGCCGCGATTTATTTAGGATCGCATTGAACGTTATTTTTGCAAGTGACCCGCGTTTTTCCCACGAAAAAGAACGAGGACGGAAAAATCGAACAAGCTTATCCGCGTAGAAGTTGGATACCCGGCTTGGCGTCGACAAAACGCCTCCGCGACGCGTCGGCGTCGTACTAAAACCGTGGCGTTTCTTCGCCGCGGTTCTTTTTTTCTTCCCCGTCGTGAGAACGGAAACGTTAGTGTTGGGTGATGTGCCGTCTTTCACCCTCGAGTCTCGTTTCACGAGATCCTATCCCTCCGGGATGGAAACGACGATCGTGGTACGTGAAGTTTGCTAGCGCTTCCTTTTTCCATCCTTTTGTAGACGTTGACGTCGACGTCGTCGTCGGTTATTATTCATTTTTACCGTCGACCATCCCTTCGTCCCGATGAACGTCCATCCGGATCGTCTGTCACGATGAACGATCGATGCACGTGATGCTTTTTCACGTCGCCTATGCGGCGCTTGCGGGAATGTACATTGCACGCGTGAGAACTAAACGCCGACGATGTAATCGCTTTGACTGTCGAGTCTTACGTTTTATAGCGCGAGTTTCTATCCTGTACACTCGTCAACTTCCCGTTCCGCGGATATGAGACGCGTGCAAGCGATTACTAAATATCTAGCCGCTAGTCGTAGTTGTTTGGATCAAATTAACATGAAACTTTACTTTTGCAACATTAATTACAGTTGCAGAGTCCCGTTGTCGTTTACATTGTATTGAAATATTCACATATATTTGTAAATGTAAACAAAGTAAATTAGAAAGTTTCATTTAGTTGATACGAGTAGTTAAATCGGAAGTTTGGAAGCTCCCAAAATGTACGTTCGAGCTATTTCAGACGAATCAATGAATTTGTTAAAGTACAACGTGGTTCGTTACGTTTTCTATTTAAATCTGAATAAGAGAAATGCCTGGAATAATAATTCAACGGCTAAATTGATTAAGTCGTAATAATTCTCCCTCACTCCACTCAAAAAAGAGATTGTTTAATAAAAGTAATATTTTGTAAAGTGTCTAAGTAATTTAATCGTACTAAATCGATTAAATCGCAATAGTTTCCGAAAAAAAAGTTATATAATAAAAGTGATGTTCAATAAAACGTCAAACGCTCCAAGAATTATGTGAATGACATTATATTATATTCCTCTTTATCTAAAAATATAACAAGTACGAACCGTAAACACACATAACGAATGTTTTATGAAATTATGTATTGCTCCACTGTTTTCTTTCCGATAAATTTCCCAAATTCGATGTGAATTTTTATTTAAGCATGAATAAAAGAAATGTCTAAAATAATTCAATCGCTAAGTCAATTAAATTGCGATAGTTTTCAAAACAAATTATTTAATGAGAGTAATGTTTAACAAAAAATGACTAAAGTAATTTAATCGATTTCACGATACTTTTCGAAAGAAATAAATACGTAATAAAAATGATGTTCAATGAAAAATCATTGTCAAATTGTCCAAGAATCGTGCAAATGACATTGTATTTCTTTTTATACTCCCCTCTCTTCTAAAATAAAAATATAACAAATACCAGCTGTAACGTACGCTTTATGAAAGTGCATTATAAATATATGTATTGCTCCGACATTTTCTTTCCAACAAATTCACCAAATTGGTTCTTTATTTGGACGTGAATAAAAGAAATGTCTGGAATAATTCAATGGCTAACTGATTAAATTGTGATAGTTTCCGAAAGAAATTATATTATAAAAGTTATATTCGACAAAGGAACGTCATCAGACTTGTGCACCAAGAATTGTGCGAATTATATTGTTTTCTTTCTTATACATGTCTGAAATAAAAATACAAGTATCAGCCGTAAAGTACGTCTTGTGAAATTGTATTGCCTCGCCGTTTTCTTTTCAACAAATTCGATGTGATTGTTTATTTGAATAAAAGATTTGAATAAAAGATGGAATAATTCAATATCTAAATTGATTAAATTGATTGTGATAGTTTCCGACAGAGATTATTTGATAAAAGCAAAAAAAAGTTAAAAAAATATTTGGAGTAATTTAATGATTAAATCAATAGTTAAATTGTGATAGTTCCTCCCAAAGAGATTATTTAATGTAAAAGAAATTATTTAATGTATAAAAGAGATTATTTAATAAAAAAAATTTACAAATTTGTATATGAATATTATCAATACTTTGATCGAAAATAGAAATATTTCTTTTATTTGATGATTTATTCTCATCAGTCTAACTTTTATTTGTAATTATTAATAAAAGAGATATTTAACAAAAAATATCTCAAGAAATTTTGACTAAATCGATTAAATCGTGATAGTTTCGAAAGAAATTATGATAAAGGTGATGTTCAACAAAGGATTGTCGTCAGACATACTGAAGTTATGAATGATATTGTTATTCCTTCTTATACACTTCCAAAATAAAAATATAACAAGTGCCAGCCATAAATGTAAAGAGCGCTTTATGAAATTGTATTATATTACGTGTATAGCTCCGCAGTTTTCTTTCCGATGAAAACGCGTCCGCCTTCCTCTTATCCTAAATTTTTCAGCCGCATAAGCGTGTATGGGATTGATTTAATTTATCAAAGACATAGCAGCCACACGGAAAGTGCAAATTCTTGCATCCGCGTCCTTTACACGTCAGTTATGTCCTCGCGGGACGAGACTTTCGGGGTTACGTTATGTCTATTCCGGACAACTGACAAGGAAACACGAAATGGTTATGTTCCTCCGTTTATTCGAGGATATTTGCATGATACGAAGCGAGGAACAGCTGACGAGCAATTATCCCGACAGGAAAATCGAATAATGTTGAAAGGTTCATTTATCGATGCGTGATCTCCGTTAAATGAAATGCTAATTGACTATCGAATAGTAGTTTCCTTTCCTCTCTCTTCGATCGAGGAGAATAGGTACACGACGCGGTATGATGCTGAGTTTCGCCCAACTTCTTCCGCGGTAACAACATTTCACCGATGTTAATTTCCAGCCCCTGTAATTTCGTTACAGCCCCGAAACACCACTGGAACTAGAATCTAGGACGCGGCAATAGATACGCGCCCGGGCTGCTGGGTGGAGGAACCGGATGTGCCCCGAGAATCCGCCCTTTGTTCAAACGAGATTGAATTTATGGGACCGTTCCCGTAATCCCGCCGGGCCCTTGCGGGTATGGCCGCACACATACTGAATCGTCGGATGTCCTGTTAATGATTCATCAACAACTTAACGTACTTCGCTAAACTAACCATTCGAAATTTCGGTAGCAAAGAAATAATTTTCAGATAAGACAAAATCATGATATGAGACACCTTAAAGACATCTTTCAAACGCCTTTTGCAAAAATATCTTAGTATTAAATGTATCAACGTTTTTTTCCAGATGCACACAATATTTCTAAACTATTTTCAAACTATTTGTAAGATTTATTTTTAATACTTTGTAAATATTTTTATGGTCTTATACTAGAAATATTTTTATAGTCTTGCATACATCATGAATATTTATTATAAATATTATGAAATATTTATTATCATATATATTTTAGTAAATGCTGGAAATAATAAGACGTTATAATCCAGATTAAAATAAAATATTTATTAAAAATATTTGTTTATATCATAAATGTGATATATAATATTTAATCTATATTAATAATAGTTTTTGAATAAAATTTACATAAAATATATATAAAATATTTTTGTAATATTTCAAAAAATAAATAATAATAAACAATATTCATGTATATTTTTTATTCTGTACTGTTAGAGTTATTCATTAAACAGAAAAGGGCCAATCTTTTTGTCTGATATACTATTATATTGAGATTCGAAGGAAGAGCATGGTTATTCTTTTCGAAACTATGCGAATATAAATATTTCCTTTGTATTGTACGACGCTATATAGATTATATATTATATGTATAGATTATATATTATATGTATAGATTACGCAATATTGTACAAATTCATTACACGTGCGCGCGTTTCCATCTCTGATATCGCACGGTAAAGCTATTTCGATGTGCCGCGACTTCGTGCTCTCGCAAAAACGATTCTATGTACGCCGAAGTTCGTAAAAAAGATTTATAGTATGCGCTTGTATGTGCTTAAGAGACTTTTATTAAATTGAACAAAAATATCATTGCATCTCGGATAAGTTATAGCGAATGAGTTAAGCTACATCGGAGAGACGTAATTGGATTCGAATGGAACTGTCTTGTTTTGCGCTTTCATATGCCACGATGTAACGATAAAAATAAAATTATTGCCAGTGTCATTACTGCAGCGATAAATTTATCTTTCAGTGATTTTGAAACAGCAAGATTATCTTACCTCAGATATTGAGAACACATTGACATTTTTTTTGCCCAGACTTTAACAACGCCGGATATGGCTGTATGACTTTTATCCAAAAAGCTATTTCATGATGAATATTGAGAAATCTGATCGAATGGAGTATATATAACGTTTCCTAGGTCATGATAAAATAGGGAGTATTCGTAATTCAAAAAAAATCTGATGCCGGGAAAAAAAAAAATATATATATATATATATTTAGTTTCCGCTTAGAAAAACAAGGCGATTAAGATCTAGAATAAATTATCAAAATTTTCAACTATTCTATTTACGTACCAAAGAATTATTTATATATTACTACTTACAATATCGATATTCTTAAAAACTTTTTTTGAATAGTGAAGCTTATAACAATTTTTTTTTTAATCATCTTTTTTGAATTATGACAATTTTTACGACTTTCATGAAATTAAGTGAATTTAATAATCGATATGACGACGTTTACTAAAAGACATTAACTTATGATAACAATAATTAAAAAATCAAGTTTTTTTTAATTGTCACTTTTAAAGTATATAAGAGAGTGATACCTTCATCCACATTTTCGTACGACAATACAAATGTGAAAATATTTATCAATTTTTTATAGGAATGTAAAAAATTCCGAGCACTTCAATGAGCTTAACAAGATCAAAGCATTTGATTCCTTAGAAAGAAAAAATTGACATCAGTCCGATCAATAGAGGAAATTCAATTAATGAACATGAATGAGTGGAACGAGTAGTGTATTTCAGGCGAGACGCGAAAAAAGTCGAGAGCCCGAAGGCATCTTCGGGCGTTCGACTTTAATCAAACGATGGCAAAAGCGGTTTCCTTTTATAACGCGACAGACATTAACTGTTCTTTACATAGAATTGCTCGATAATGTTAATTAAATATCTGTTGAATGTACCAAAAAATTTCAGGTACATACACTACACGTATATTCTACGAAGTTGAGAACTTTCTCAATCTCGTAAAGTACATAGTTAATATAATAATTTTTTTATACATTCATAAATTTTTAATGAATAATGTGATCACTCAATCATTTTATCCATTAAGCTACTCCAACTGCTACATTAAATCGTTTTGCGATGTAAAAAAAGATACAATGGTATCGCGTAATATTTCTGCAATCGACTGTGCAGTTATTTCTTTTTTGAACCTTTCACGTCGTTTAAAGAGCACGAGCGCTCGTTTACACATGATAAAATTTAGGAATAATGGAAAAAGAGCAGAACTCTTTTGGAACAATAGTAAGTGAAAACCGAACGATAAATGTTCTACTTAAATAAGCGAGAAAAATTATATTTTGTCAAAGCGGATGTTTGTCCTAATATTTTCGCGTAAATCTCACAGTTTTCAATTCAAGTAAATTGCACTGCAAATCCAAGTATATAATAAGTGTCTTACATGCAGCTTGGAAAGTAAAGCGTTAAATTGTAATACCATTATCGTAACTCTTTTTTTTAAACGGTCATTATTTTTTCTAAGCTAGACAGACGAAATAAAATAAATTATTTTACAATTAATGCCTATCTCTATTTGCATGAACATAAAAATGATTTTTATTGACCGTAAAATCTAAGATATCGAATATTGGCGATCCCGCATGTTCCGTATTGCAATGTTGAATGAACGAAATGCCGATCACGTTCAATTTTGCGAGCCCCGGTTTCGCATGGAACATAAAAGCATGATATACTCGACTGGAATATGAACTGCGAGTTACGGGAGACGACTTAAAGGTAGGCTGTCATAGTGGTTTTTTATGTTTCAAGAAATGAAGAAAGTGCGCAACCGTGGTCATATTTTCTTCTGAAATTCTTTCATTTATTTCAGATTTAAAACATCACGCGCGCGACTATTGTCTATGACAGCATAAAAAACATGATCGATTTTTATTAACACGTTAATAAAAATGGATAGGTAACCTAGTTGTCACTCAAGGGAATTCATTCTCGATTCTTTCACGAGTATTCCTGCGAGTGTTTTAAAGAATAACAATAATATCGTTATTTTAATGAAAATTTCTCGTAACTCTATTTTGCTATGTTTTTACAGAAGAGGCAGAAGGCGATTCTGCTTAAAATTCAATATAACGTGCATTTAAAATGAAACATTTATAAAAGATGCGTCATAAGTAAAAATTATAAAGCTTTCGGTAACACAAAGATATGTTATTGAAAAACTTCATTAAAGTTTTTTAATTACACATAATAAGATTCAAAATAATAATTTCCAGTCAAAAGATAGAAAAAAACAGTAAAATAAAACAATCATTTTTTATTTTTTAATCATCTTTTATTTTAATATATATATGTTATAGAATGATGAATTAACTTTTCTATACTATTATACTAAAAAATGGAAATAGTTTAACACTATGGGAATCACTTTTTCATCCGACCTACAACCCCGATTTAATCTCTATGATTATTTTCTATTTTAAAATTCGGATAAAATAAAGTCGGATTTATGTGAAAAAAATATATCAATGATAAAAGAAATATATTATCCGTAGTGTTAAACTATTTTAATAACAAAACTATTTTCATAATATTCTTTAGTACTATAAAAAATTAATCGTTTTAAAAAATATATTATTAAAATTAAAGGTGATTGAAAAAAATAGTTGTTTCATAAAAATAATCTTATAATGGCTTAATAATAATAAACAATAAATAACAAGAAGAAATTACAAGTCAGATTTTTATGTGTTTCAAATTCTTAGGACATACGTTTCAACCTTATTATTAGGGTCATTCTCAGTGCAAAGAAATTAAATGCAAATTTGACAAAATTAATAAAACGGTTAAAATTACAAGTTTTATATATAGTTACTCAAAAACTTTTTCACTTTTATTATGAGCATCTCGTTCTCTCAGAAATTATCTAAATTGCTACAAAAAGAATATGTAGGCGATTATTGTAATTATTGTACTTAATATACACTGCAAAAAATTTGATTCAATTTTATTCAATTAATAGCTTTTTTTACAATCCGAAGTAATAAAAATCATGGGATAGCGAATGCGAACAGTGAATGCGGAATGCATTTATTTTCGGGATGCCATTCACGGAATGTGGGACTCCCATGAGAGGTTTTTTCCGGTTGTTCGAACATATCGTATGTGTATGTGCTTGCCATCGCGTCTCTCCGAGTGATTTCCAGTAGTAAAATCAGAAGAGACACGGTGCACATCAGTACCGATAGAAGCAGTACGATAGCTTCTTATTTTAAGAAAATGGAATACAGGATGGGCCGAGCTAAGTCTTTTGCTCGGCGCCGGGGCCGTCTCTTTACTTCTTCTTAGAATTTCCTTTCCATGTTCCGCTATGGCCGTGCAAACACAATTCTCATTTTTATGCCAAGAGTGGAAGATGAAGATAAGAAGAATAAGGATGACGGACAATCTAAAAGAACGAACGAACGAACGAATGAACAAACGAATGAGATCTTCTCACAAAGTAATAGCTATTATTTCTGCTGTTTCCCATTTTCTTTAAGTCAATTTTTTATGAAAATGAGATTACAGCAAATGAAAGAAGTTTATCGTAGTCAAAAAATTCTGAATTTTATTTATAAAACATTAAAAATATTATTAGAGATAGAATACACAGTAAAAATATTTTATATTTGTCTTAAAAATAATTTTTATTAAAATTTTGTGTTAAACTTTTAATATATTCGAGTGTCAATTTATTATAATATAATTATACAAAATATTCAAATAGTACAATTTTATTGTGTTAAATTGATATTCCATTTTTTAAGAGTAGTGTTAAAATAACATAATTTGTCATAGTAAATGATCAATTAACACAAAAATAATATATTTTAAAACATAAATGTTTTAATAAAATATATTAATTTAATATATAAATGTTATTTTTATTACGTTATTTATTATTTTATTACGTTACTTATATTTTATTACGTTACTTATAAATTAATTTAACACAATTTATAAATGTAAATTTTACTGTATCCACTTGACTACAAATTCTATCAGTATTACATCTTTTATGTTAATATTTTAGAGGAGACATATATAAAATGCACTAAATTTAATATAAATTTTCAACTATGATAAAAATTCAAGAAGCGCGAATATTTTGAGCAGACGTGTATTTTCAAATATAGTATCGCTGATATCGTCAATTCATAGATCAGGAATAAATCACATTTTCCTTCGTCCGATTTATAAAAAAGTGCTGCGAGTGATCAAACAATTACGACCAAATCTTGAATTTTACAATAATATCGAATCATTACGTGAATTATTGTAAATTCAATATTTAATAATTTTCATGATAACTAGAAGCGTGTTAATAATTAGGAAAATTATAATAAACAAGCTAACTCGATACCAAATATCTATTTGAAGATACTCATTTACACGGGTACGAGTCGACTGGAAAAACGTGGCTAATTATACGTATGTTAATTAATAAACCGGAATAATCCGATATTTTGTTTGACTCTTCCCACGCGACATACTTATACACGCATGAATCGCTTTCGGCGTGAGTAAAAAATATAACAAACTCAGATGCGATACAATTATGCAGGACACGTTTTAATTAACGCTACAATAATCACCCTTATTCTATTTCACACTCGACACTCTTCGCATTCAGTCGCAGTGTTTGCGAAAACGTGAAAAATGTTACAAATGTCAAATCATTAATTTGAAGTGATCGACGTTTGTGTAACACGTTTTTCGACCCATTTTTTTTACATTTCCTGTTCGTTCGAGTGCGGAATTAATTGTGGATGAAGAATGCGGTATACTATATTTTTTTCCAATATAAATCACGCATACCGAAACCTCCGCCTACTGCCGTTAAAAAAGGATTGAAAAAGCGAAATTAAAAATCAACTCGATACTTTCGTGACTTGTTTCTACTTGTTTCTCGTGCACGCTGGCGATGCGTGCTACTGTCTTATCGCGTTTCGAGACAATAGCGATGTCTCGTGTCGCACGAAAGCCTAAACCGTAACGTACGTTTCCGTCATCTGTCAAAGCCGCGTTATGTGTATCCCAGTAATTGGACTATGCTTGAGGAGATGAGACCGAACGGAGGAAGTAAGACGCAACGTGCGAGAATTAACACGATCGTAAATGCAGATGCAAATGTAACGTAAATGTGGGGATATCAATCATTGATTTAGTGATCAGCGAATCTCACAAATCCGTGTTTGTCCCGCATGCTAATGCCAAATTGGCAAAGGAATTATCACATTAACGACGGATTCGATGGTATTCATGATATGTGATTTCGAAAGAACACGAACAGTGGTTGGATTAAATATTTCAATTAATTAACTTCACTCTCTCATCGAAAAAAATAGATTAGGTGATTCAGCAAAGCTATAGCTTGCTATGTGAATTGAATATGTATAATATAAAAAATTTGATGATTTAACAAAGAAATTACGTCTGTATAAACACATTGAGAGAAAAATGTCGAAGTATTGCGAAGCAAATGTTACAATGAAATATGATTGTGATAATGAAATATACATTTCTGTGAAATATATCTTATTAATTGCAAAAAATAAAAAAAATTGCTTATTTGCTAGGAATAAAATTTTATCTTGCCCGTATTTAAATATTTGTTTTAGTGAAATAAATATATCCATTTCTCACAAATATATTTCTAGGCGTCTTTTTCTCAGTGCAATTATCAGTATGTTAATTCAGCTAATTCTTTGTGACGATAAAAATTGCTAATGTAACAAGTTTTCTTCATTATAGTAGTTAAAGTATATGCCATCTTAATTATGTCTTGTTAAAAATTTTGATGTATTAAAAATGCATATTGCATTGATTTTTATAGAAAGTTATCTTTGCTGTATTAAAACAAATTCGCTGTGCTATTATAATAAATATTATTATTTACATTGAGAAAAAAAGCTATTAACGTGAATGTGTTAAAAAATTCGTAATGATTATTTTATTCAAATATTTATATATTTAAATTAAATGTACGTGAATCATGTCAATAAAATCTTAATTAAAAATATGTTGTTCGTTTGAATTAATAAATATTTGAATTAATAAATAACAGCTCGTGATCGCTACATTTAGTTAAATCAATTATTCTTTTGGAATAGCAACTTTTTTCTCAGTATAATCACTAATTTTATTCAACTGTACAACTTTGCTACTTTAACATAGAAAACTAGCTACTCGTATATACGATTGTAAATTTGCTGAGTGAAGTTTTTAGTTATTTAAAAAAAAATCTTTCTTTTCCGTGTTATTGAAGTATATATGTATCATTAATTCTCTGGAGTTGACGTTGAATCCATTTAATTATAAATCTCTTTATAAAACATGTCAAACAATTCAATTTTCTTTATATTACATCTGCAAATGTATATTATAAAAATATACTCAGTATTAATTCCTTTTATATATGAGTTATGTCATTTTAGTTCCTTGAATTTAATTACGATTTTAATTAACATAATTTGAGTCTCGTAAGGCCTAGTAATTATGTTACAGATTTTGGCGTCAATTACAGCAGGTTAATTAATTTCATTTCTTATTGATGTATGTATTATCAACTATTAATTGTTCGCTACACAAATTGTTATTAAATGACTATTATTCAGCCAATTCCACCAATTAAACTATTGTTTGTAGAAATTAGGACCCCACACCGTAGTTCCCATCAGTTAATGATGATCACGTAATGAAAAAAAATCTAGCCGCGCGGATCAATATTCCGCGAAGGGAACAAAAACTTTTTGTGATTTTCCTCTTTTCTCGCTTTCCACTAATAACACGCAGAGATCCAATATACCACTAGACCATGCCGTGTGCATGCGACTAGAAATTTAATTTGCATGACATACCGCATGTAACTGTCATATTTTCCGTCGCAAGCATTTTATTACAAAATAATATAATAAAACGCATCAGTTGCACTTCCTGTTTTCCTGTCCGTTCAAGTTTACTGCGCGCAAAGATCACAAAGAGTGTCGACATAATTTAATTCAATTCGCTTCTCTCAACGGTGAGATATTGTCGTAATTGTGTTACATGTTTGCGCGAGACACTGCCCCAATTGCGTCCGCGTAAATAGCTCGCATCGTTACCATATTCTCGTGGTATATCACGATGCGTTCACAATGCGTTCCACTCGGGGATTCGATCGCATTATATCCGGGACGGCGCCGTTAATTCAAGCGTTCTATTAAAATGCACTTTACAATCAGTTGTTTTGCGGAAATTCACAAAACTATGAATCTCTGTTCGCAAAATCGATTTTGCCGAGCGAATTCTGTGTATTCGAAAATTACAATCATCCTTCGTCAATTAGTAAAACAGGTTATAATATTTACAGGATATAATTATTTACAATTATTTACAAAATAAATACTTCCTACTTATTATTATAATAAAACAATGTAATAATATATTAAATTGGCTAAAAGAGAGCAAAGAAATAATTGATGTTTGATTAAAAAGAATACAAATTTTTTTTAATGTTTCAATTTAACGTTAACAAATTGATATGCAATGAGATAAGTTTCAACTTTACTATATAAAAGGTTTTCTCCGTGTCTAGATCCATTCTTGGAATATTAACGTTTCGTGAATCTTGCAGTCCACTTCATCAGGGCGAGGAGCAAGGAGTGGACTGTAAGTTCACGAATCGTTGTCATTCTAAGAATGGATCTGGACCCATGAAACGCATAATCTTTATGTAGAAAGCACCCGTGGAAGAGTACCACCCCTCAAGAATATTTTCAACTTTACTAATTGTAAGTCTTCAATTCCGATTATGTACTAATAGACTAAATTATTTAAACGTAAAATTATTTTTATTTTTTTATTACTTTTTTGTTTTCGAGTTTTAATAATTTAATCTGCATAATCGTGACTGAGAAAGACTTAATAAGATTAAAACTTGAATATCAAATTGATGTATTATATATAAAAAACGTATTATTTTTAGTTAAACATCCATTATTTTTTACTCTTTTTTTAGCTCATTTAATATATACTTTTCTATTATAATAACAAGCAAAACATTTATTTTAAGTTGTCAATAACTTCAATATAATCCACTTGACTCGCTAATTGACAAAGAATAATGTTCGAATAAAATTCGCTTGGTGCATCGATTCTGCAAACAAAGATTATTATTACATGGAATTTATTCTTTCAGCTATCAAGAAAAAGTAGAACAGGTTGAAAAAAACTAATTATTTAATGAATGAAATTTATAGTAACTACTCTTTTGTTTGCAATTGTTTCATCCGTGAATTATTGTAAATAGTATAAAATTAAATGTAAAAGGTATAAAATGTAAATTAAAACATTCCGAGTGAAAGTTATGTATCGCACACAATAACATTTCTGGGAAAGTTACATATGAGCTTTAACATTACGCGAGATAAACTGTTATACATTTACGAATCCTCTTCGATTTAATGAGTACGAGAAGCTTGAAAAGTGGAATTCCTCAAATACATCAAGATCGACTCGTTAATAAGAGGCGTGACTTCATTTTCGTGTCGACGATTTTCCGATTTTTCGTCATCGTTGTCATGACGGCGCGGCAGTTATCGTCGCAAATTGCAGAAGCGTATTATGTACGCATGTGCATTGGATAAGCGGGGCGAGCGCGTCGTAAATTGTCGATGTCGATGATAGGAGGCGACGCGACGATAGGAAGTTGCATCTCGCAGATGCTCCGGGCGACGAATCTACGGTCTGCGTAGCGTAGGAGATGGAAGTACGTTCTTCGATAACGCTTGCGTGGAAATTGAATTCCTTTGGAAAGGAAGGAAGACTCCGGTCACCCACCGACCAAACCACACCGTCCGAGTGACGATGCAACACGACGGCGATCACGCGAAATTCCCTCCGAACAAGACGTCCGTCTGAACAACTCGTCCGTGTGTCTTCACGAAGATAAAACTGCGCGATTCCCGACGGCCAGAGTGCTTCCAATACTCTCTCAAGTAGAACACAAAATCATAAAATCGAGATGACATCAAGAAAATTATTTTAGAAAATATCGAATAATATTATTTGATACACTATTCGATACTTTTGATGATGATTTTATGATAAATAATAATTCTTGATGTAATAATAATTTTTAAATGGTTTTTTAAATTTAAAAAATCACAAAAATTAAAGTTATTTTAACAAAAAATCAATGATATCATTTTTGATGATAATTTGATGAATTCTTGATAACAAAAGTGTATCAAATGACGTTATAAAAATGATTTTAATTTGATGCTATTTTGACCTTATTATAATTTTGTGTTCTACCTAGACTCGGACGTAAATGAGAACTCCATTAACGTCGGTCAAAGAGGACGATGGGCGTGGGTTGGACCATCCACGACTTTGATGTTGCTGCGCTGCGATGCGTCGCTGGAACTTAAATCAGCAACGAGTTGCGATAATCCGTTAAAACTTACGTGCAGTTAATGCTGCGGTTCGCATCTCCGACCGGAATATGCGAAACTTCGAAAGTTAATCCTTTATCCTGCGCTCGCTTTATTCCAATTACGGGATGTTCGAGCGAATGGCGATGTGACGTTGTGTGCGCAAACTCGTAAACGTTACGACTATCTATGTACAATAATTGTATTTGCACTCACATGCATAATGTCCCGAAATCTCTCTCTCTCTCTCTCTCTCTCGCTTTCTCTCTCTCTCTCTCTCTCTCTCTCTCTCTCTCTCTCTCGCTCTCTCTTGCTTTCCCGGGTGAAGATACCGCCATATCGTCGCATCGCCGCATCGCCGCATCGCCGGGCGCACCCGTCGTATTTGCGCAATCGTTCACGTTCCCTTGCGTGTGTGCAAATAAAATGCATACTTGTATACACGACGGATGTATACAACCGCGCGACAGGATCCGCATTTACGTGCAACCAGGCGTTATATATCCTATCCTACGTGGAAGAGTTTGCGTATCGCGTGTATTACAACGACGCATATTTTGCAGCGACCGAGCATCCCCGATTGCATTATGCTCTTTAAACGAACCGCATACCGCACATCTTCGCGCGTTAACTATTGCGAAAAGAGGAAATATATATTTTTTCATCGGAAGAACATTCTTTTTTCGCAATAAAAGAATTGTATTTCCTTTTGTTTTCTTTATCAAGCTCGAGAGAACTTCGGTATGTAATTCGGTATTTTGAGCTAAAACGAAGATTTTTATCATTCACACGTTCGCTCTCTCGCGGATTGTTTTGTTGATCTTCTTTCTTTCATCGCTTTTATTTTTAGCTTTAATGGAAAGAATAATTCTTAAAAATACATCCGGATACATGCGTATAATAAATTACATGATTTATTTTTTGAACGCGGAAAATGTCGGTCTATAGTTTTTCACACGCTCTTAGAATAATTTTTTATCAAGTATAATTTACGGATGAGATAAATACAGATTTAATTCATTAAAACCTTGGAAATACGACCTGTCAAAAATTTTCGCATAAAAAATTATTTTCGCATAAAATAAAAGTATGATACCTATACATTATGCTATTTATACATTATGCTCGTAATAGTCATATTTAACGCGTTAATCGTTAATCCCGAAATAAACGTTTGAACTTTTTTGTACGCTATTGCACGAGCTGCATTTTACATCCCATTCATAAATTACCATTGTCTGTACGTGCTGTACACGAAAATACTTTTGTTTCTCTTTCCGAGAGATATGTATCTACTGTATCATCTATATATGTAAATGTATCAAATGCTTTTCTAAAACTTTACTCAGTAATATTGCAAAAAAAAAATATATATATATATATATGTATAT
>NW_017259246.1:542845-582836 GCF_001594045.1 Atta colombica
GTATATATATAAGTATTTTTTAAATATTATTTAAACAATTAATGTTCGTATTAAGGCATTTAATTATCAATACAGACACATTCTTTGATATGATACCATGAGTGATTCTACAACAAAATGATTCTAGTGACTGGCTGAGTTTTAATTCTTTTTGAATCAAGATAGAAAAAATGATAGAAGAAAATATTTCTTTATTTAGTACGATCTACCATTTTGATTTACCATATTTTTTAAAATAATGCTTGCATTACATTTTTTAAATTTATTAGAATCATAACTTTTTTACAATCATAACTTTTTAAGTCGATTCCTCTCATTATTCTGTGCATAAAAAATGTTATCTATATTGCGCATTAAGAATTATCTAAATAAACGATGAAATTATAAATCGTTTTATCTAGATAATAATTTTATCATACAATAATAGTACATAAATGTGAAACACTTTTCTCTCGGTGTAAGATATCGTAATGTAAGATAATCAAAAGAATTACATAGAAAGATTGTCCCTTTTACCATCTTTTTCTCTCTCGATTTAAAAAAAAAGAATTAATTCAACTACTAGAATTATCCTGTAGTAGATTCCATCACATTATTATATACATATTTTATTTATTGTATATAGAAAAATTATAAAGCATACACAAATGATGAGACATCAGCAGAACAGCTGTTACTAAGCCTCCCAGAAAACGAAACAAATTACAAATTACAGAGAAAAAGTACAATTCCAAAAAGATAAGCTTCTTAATAAATAACTCGATAGTTTTAAGAAGATAGAGGCTAAGAATGATTTGAGCATAATTGTTGTTACTGAGCCTACTAGAAAATGAAACGAATTACAAATTACAAATTACAGAAAAATGAATACAATTCTAGAAAGGTAAGTTTCTTGTTTAGTAAATAACGATAGATATCGATAATTTTAAGAAAGTAGAGGATAAGAATGATTTGAGTATAATTGTATGATTAAAATAATAAACGCAGACTTATTACATAGTAAACGAAGACAATTAAAAAGATCAGAATTAATATAAAAAATACTGACAATTAAAATAAATGGACTTAAAGTCTTGATACGAACTTAATAGCGGCAGAGCGAAACGAAGGAATCGAAAGGGAAGAGCGGATGGAAGAGGGTAACATGTTGTAAAATTTTGTGGCAGTATAGGAAAACGCAGCCTTAAATTTGGAAGTTCGATGTCTAAGGAAGGATAAGGAATTATGATATCGTCAGAAGTGTCATCAGAATGGAGGTCGGATTTCAAATACAGGAGACTCGGAGATATCGAGGAACGAAGAAAACGAAAAACAAGACAGCATAAGTGAAGAATATAACGCTAATGCATCTTGAGCTAACCAGAGCGCAAAAAACAAAAGAAGATACAATTATATTTACATTAAAAGAATAACGAAGACATAAATTCTGAACACGCTGGACTCGAGTAAACAATTTTTGAGAAACAAAGCTGATATGTAGATTAAGTTGACATAGTTGAACAAGGAATTTAAAACAAGTTGGGATACTAGGAGTTTCTGAGATTGATAAGATGTGATAAGATGAAATGGATTATTCAGTCGGTCATTATTGCAATTTGAAATCGTAACATTATTTTCAAGGATAATTCATTTTAATTAACTGAGAAGTGAAACTTATTAATAATTCCGACAACTCAGTACGAAATGAGGTTAATGGTTTTTCGATTATGAGTCTCCGAAGCGTAAATTACATCTCCGCAACCAGTCTCGGGTTAACGAGACTTTAAGGAAGATCGGAGTCTTGCAATATAGGCTCTTAGAGCGATCGCCTTTTGCGTGCGACAGCCGTTCAACACTATTCAAAAGTTTTCCCATTTCCATGCCATCGCGCGCGTCTCGACGCTTAAGTTTTCGAGAGCTATTCTAATTAACGACCTAACAGTTCCCGAGGATTTCTTAATGCAGCCGAAAAGGATGCGCTTTTTGGACTTTTATGAGCGATTATCGCAAGAAAGCACGTCATGCGGAGGCTAAAAAGTTGCACAATTATTCGTACTCTTCCACCAGCTGTTTGCCATTTTCGAGTAATACGGTCTCTCGTCGCTTAAAGTTATATCCGCGATGGTAACAGGCCGCTGCGAAATTCCGCAGCTCGGTGCGTCAAGCGGAAGTTTGAAACTTGATTGATCTCAACGACAATCGCTGCTTTTGGCACATTTTACGCGAAACGAACAATTCACTTCTGATAGTTTGAAACGAACAATTCACTTCTGATAGTTTTCTGAAATAAATAATCGCGGGAAATGATTTTCGCTGTTTGATCAGAATCTTTTTGTTCGACCGTAACCAGTTTTCCCTCTTTTTTTTAGAAAAGTTTTTATTTTTTTTTTTCGCCACTTCTGCTTGTAAAGAACAACCTGCGTGACCTGAAAAAAAATACATGAAAACAATAGATTCGAGATCAAAAAAGAAAAGAAAATGTCTATAATAAATATATAAAGCTATCCGTTGAG
The DNA here is from genome assembly GCF_001594045.1 of Atta colombica. Taxonomy (NCBI): domain Eukaryota; kingdom Metazoa; phylum Arthropoda; class Insecta; order Hymenoptera; family Formicidae; genus Atta; species Atta colombica. The sequence goes on from NW_017259246.1 coordinate 545,338, forward strand.
ATGAAATCACAGGTTCGTGAAAAATAAATCACTATCAGATCAGGTATTTCTTCTCGCAAATTTTCGTGTGATTTTTTCTTTTTGCTATTATCCGACCGACTGGCTAATAAAACTTGCACAAAGATCGACGAGCAGGTTTTCCTTCGAAGCCACGGGATGTATTTCATTCGAAAGGATCGAGTGAACCGATCGATTGAAACTCGGCAATGAATCGACGACGAGGATTTCTCGCCTCAGGAAAATAAGCAGAGATTACATTCTCTCTAGAATAAAGGTAGTATATATCGAGATGAGTTTTCGGAGCAACTATTTGAAAAGGCGCACTTTTACTTCTTGCTTTTGCTTTTTTTCTTTTTATCTACCGATATTACCACCAGTCTAAATGATTAAATGGAACCTGGAATTAAAAAAATTAAAGTATCTCAAGATAACGCTATTTTTATGAACGCTATTCTAACACAAGAACGCTATACACATAAATCGCAAGGAAAATGGCATAGTTCATAAAAGTGTCATATTTTTGAGAGCCCTATAAAAATTTTACTCGAATTATCATAAAATGTTAGTTATCCAATGTAATCTTTTTTACTTTTTGTATGTTAGTATAATTTGAAAAATGACGACTGATATAACTTATGCGTATTTTGTATTCAAAGTATATTTCGATAAATTTGAAGCATTTTTTAATAAATTACTGAATTAAAGAATTAATAATTTAATATCAAAGTTTACAGATGCACGTACAAATAAAAATTATCAAAAAGGATTAGAAGACTTTGAATATAAAATACAGCAAAACCAGTTTTTTAGATTTTTTTCAAAATTCTATCCTTGAAAGTTTTTTATTTGAATATGTAATTTGGATATTATATTTTCTTTGGATGTATTTGATATAAGTAATTATATTATTCTAGAATTCAACTTTTTGCATTTCATCTATAAAATTCTAAAAAGTTTCTGTGTAAAGATAGTCGTAAACAATTAAAATGAAGTATGATGACTAAGCGATGATTGCCATAGATAGTTAGATCCAATTTCGAAAAAGCATTAACAACAATTCATTAGGCATCACAAATATATTTCTGCCTTTAAAGCCATATAAAAACAAAGGAATCGAATAACAAAATAACGCAAATATTAAATGTTTAATGATAAATATCGAAGATAAATAACGATAAATTCCGTCTTTTTTCTAAGATTTTAATTTAAGCTTTTTATTGCATAAAATTCTTTTTCTCTGAAATAAAAAAAAAATCTATTTTTCTTTATCTCTAGACGTGCATTTTAGCTTTTAATATATTTTTAACAAAGATTCAAGTTTTACGAGGCCCACAATTTCAATCTGAACGGTACATTATGTACAGATCGGTTAGCCGCTTCCGGCAGGCAAAAAATTAAAATGCAAATAATGTACGTCTCGGGAGATTACACAATATCGCATATAAATGTACGCGTTCCAAAATAAGAATGGTCGTGTTTAAGGCAGTCATTTTGATAAACGCCTCGTATCTAGCCGACAGTCAGTTCAGTAGCAGGCATTCCCCTGGTGAAACGAGCAAATTTGAATAACGGTGGAGCGTGAGAGCAGCCGAGCTCTGCAGCATTAATTCAAGTCTCGTGCATCGTACTTAAACACGCGATTAAACACAGCCTCGTGTCTCTCATTGCTGTGTACTAAGTGCAGCCGCACACATATCAGAGTTTATACATCTGTCTTATCCTATTTAAGAATTCATCGGACCTTGGCACAAGTTTTCCCGATATTTGATAAAACTGACGCGAAGCGCGATCATGCTTAGTGCCGTTCATGCATGTCTCTTTAAAGCGAATCACGAGCAGAAAATGTGACGTGTAAATACGGAATGCATTTGAAATACCTGACGCGAAGGAATATATCGCATCAGTTTGTCGAGTACATATCGATTGATTCGACAGTTTCGACTTTATCGCCAGCGACGAACGCAAACGACTAACGAGACAGACGGCCAGGAAAAACGCCAACTTAAACTCAACGGCTGGAAAATAAGCTGAGATTACGTTAGCATATGGTAACAAAAGTGGTAACAGCAATATCACTGAATTTCTACGACGATCCTCTCCGACACGACAGTCCTCGACATTTCCACTTATGAACGTGTCGTTGAACCGCAGATTAGAAAAACTTGTGCTTGCGACGGAAAATGCAAAAGCTACCGAAGAGTTGTTATCGAAGATGGAGAGAAAAAGAAAGATTTGAGTGTTGTATGAACGAAGCATATCAAGAAGCATACGAGGAAACATATTTCGAGAAAGCTGTAGAGCTTGCAAAAATCTATTCTCCATACAATTTCCTGGACAAGTGCGATCGATATATAACTTTTGACATTAGAAAAGTACTAATATTTTTTACTTATTAAAAAAACTAAGCGAATAAATTAATAGGAAAATAAAGAATGTGATGTCCAGTATGAAACACATAATTACATTAATTTACAATAAGTTTACTTTTTTATACTTAAATTAAATATTAACTGTACTTAAAATTAAACTACTACTTACTAACTTTTATCAGCCTTTAGATCGTTATGATATTTAAAATTAAATGCTACTAACTTTTATCAGCCTTTAGATCGTTCACTCTACAGTCAATCATTAATGTATCACAATGTAACGCAACGGTATATAGCTAACAGTTATATGTTCGATGCTTTACACAGTGTCCCCTAAAAATTTGCATTCTCTATTACAATTGATTTTGGCGATATTTTACTGAAATGATTAAATGCATACGTAATGCAGCACAAGCAATTTCGTATTTAAGCGATAAATATTATGATGGGCTCGATATCGTTAATCCTCGCTTCCGAGCGCTTTTGTATAAATGAATGCAATAAAGCGGATCATATTATTCAGCGATTCTTTTTTCTCCGTTCGAGGGAAAACAATTCTCAGCAAGAGAGATATCGAGGGATTTAAGGAAAGTGCGAAAAAGGCGGAAAATGGAGGATGTGGACGGTAATTTATAACTAATTCGGTAAACTATAACTCCTATAAGACCAGTAAATCGGTCGAAATAAATACTGTAAGTAACTACAGCCAATTTTTTAAATATTCAATCTTTAAACAAGTATATTCGATTCGAAATCTAATTCGATTAGAAAGAGAGAATTGTGTGTAAACATAAGGTTGCAAAAATATTCTTTAAATTTTTCAGATTAAAATCTCATTCAAATAGAGTGAAAATTCATTCCAATTGATAGTGAAAATATTGTCACTTGGAACGGAGTGTCGTTTTATAAGAGTAAGTCTTTATAAGAGTAAATGTTTAATTTCAACCATAATGAATATTTCATTCGTTTAAGTAAAACATCAGTCAAAATGACTTCAATTTAAGATTAGAATGAGTTTTAATTTAAAAAAATATTAAACTTAGTATAAACGTAGATTAGATAAACGTAGATTCTTTAGCATTTTATCTTGAAGAAAAAAAAATTGTCGACATTTCTATGCAATAGACAACACTCAGTGATTCGCTTGCCGAACTTCTTCTTACTTAATGCATGCACTATTTTCAATTCACTCTTTTAATTATCAATGAAAATATTCATTTTACAACAAAGGAAGAATTCACTCCATTTGAATGAAAAGTTATTCTAATTTGAATGATTCGGTAATTACGCTATTTTTCAAGTAGAAATTTCACTCCAAGAAATTTCCAAGAGAGATAATTCATGCGTAAGATTTAGCCAATGTAATATTTTTGTACTCTGTGAAAATTGCTCGTTTAAACGAGCCACGAAATAGCCGCTGTATTATGCCACTGCACTGGTATGAGAGAATAATTGAACGAGTCGCGAGAAAACCGAGCTGGCACGGCGATTCGCGTGTCACTCCGAATATCGGGCACGAATCAATCGCGTGAAAAACGAGAGAATTTTCGTTCTTATCGAAGTCGCGTGACTCGTTACTGTGCTCCGTTTATATGCCAAATTTTCTCGATAAATGATGATTCCGATAAATGTCGGAAATCGTAAAGTGTTTGATCGTACTTGAGATAAACACGAGACTGATATCCCTGGAGATATATTGGTGGTTAACTAGTAAAAGAAACAAATGTTTCTTTTACTAGTTAACCACCAATATATCTCCAGAAAGAAAGATAAGAAGGTGAAAACAGAGCAGCACATCATCTTTCAATATTCAATATAAGTATTGTGCATTACGCGCAGACTAGATTAATAGTTCAAGTTTAAACAACCTTTTTCGCGTCGCGTGAAATCCTGAGAAAGAGAGTCGACAACGACCGAATCGTTCCACGAAACCTCCCACGTGAATTGCATTTGCATAGTTATAGGAATATTTCGGTCGACCATCGGGCCACCGCCCCGTCAACTCCGAGGAATAACGATCGGTTGGTACGCGTTCGCGAGCTCGCAATCGATCCTCGCGACAATCGCCGACAATCTGTCTCGCATAATTGCATCCCCCTGACAGTTTGTTCTAAAAACCTAAGACTTTACACACTCGAAAAATCTGTGTTAAATCTAGCATCTCACATTTCACGTGTCCTAAACGGTCCAAATTTTTGTGTTAATTTAATACAAGCTAAACGTATTAAGGAGTAACATAAATATCACGTAAAAAAATTAACTTGAAAGATATAACGTTGACATAAACTGTGGAAGCATATTTTTTCAATAAAATTATTAAATTAATTAACATTTACAATATATTAAATTAACATATTTTATTCGTTTATCTTAGAATTTACGTTCTATAAAAATATATTATTTTTGTTATTTGTTTACATACTCATAAATTGTTATCTTGACACTAGAAATGTTGAATATCAATTTAACATAAAATATTTAAATAAAATATTAAATTAAATTTCTATAACAGCCGAGCGTTAATTTAACATCGTAATATAATGACATTATATTAAATTAACTTGGTCCTTCAGAAATCCAATTTAATACTGGCCAATTTAATAAAATAATTAGAAATTACTTATTTTAAATATTAAAAGCACTGAACAACGGTATTTTTAACTGTGCTTTAATTGTGCTTTTATTCAAAATAAGTAATTAATCACTTCTTTCCAGTATTAAGCTTCCGTAAGAGATATGTTAAAAATTCAACGCAGTATTTTAACAAGGATTTGAGTAGACAGATTTTAACACAAACACAAAATGTTTTACCGTGTTTACCGTGTATTTTCACGCACACAAAAAAAATAATTTAAATACAAAGCTGAAAACAACTTTGTCGGACCATCAAAATAATTACGTGGGAATCTCAAGCATAATGTTGCACAAAGTTTTGACATTCTAACAACCAGCTTGAGCTTCCTATATATTATTTTGATAATCCAACAAAATTACATTCAAATCTGTGTCTAAATTTTTAGCTACTTCAGCAAATTCTTTCCATGCAGATAAAAATATCCTGCGAAAACAATCTGTTCTGCGAAAACGCGGTGTCGAGAAACTTCTCGTACACTTCTCTTAGTCTCGAAGAATGGAAAAAAGTTGCAGAACTGTCGTGATCGAGATAATATCCTGATTAAAATAGAAGATCATGCGATATCCGGTACAGTTAGAGTTCTTCTCGTACGAGACAGGGAAGCTGCACTGTTTGCAAAAGCTAATGACATACTCGGGACGCAAGATTACCATATAAACCGCAAAACTCTTCATGTTCTCTCGTGTTCTATCGATCCCGAGTTCGCGTCTCTTATGCCCTTTACCCTTTGTTCCTTCCTTCTGCCATAACACATTCGGTTCAGCTGACGTAGAGAACCAAGTTGCTTTGCTCCACAGCACGTGTACTTTAGAGGGTAACCTACCATCTGGTCAATCAATTAAGATGCAATTCCAATAAGATATCTTGTTGAAAAATAAAATATCTCCGTTAGTTTGGAGTAAACTTTAGCGATATACAGAAATCTATTTCGCGAATCATTTTGTGCGATTTTAGCACATTAGACTAATATTTTTCGCCGCGTTTGCTCTCATCAGAAAACGCACTTTGACAAATATATTTTACTTGAGCTCAAAAATTTAAGAAAAATCGATAGAACTTTCTAATCTACCTTCTCTATTTTTCCTACTTTTCGATCACTATAAATAAAAAAAAAACGCCGAGTCTGTTCGCTTAAATACAAAGAAAACTTTCGTTATTTCAGAAGCGCACATCCATCTTGAGGGAGACAAACGCTATTATTGATTGTTTTCGTATAAGTGATATTGGTTCCTCCTTCACGCAAATAAATTCGATCCACCAAACAAATCGCTCCTGCATTACGGTGATTTTTCCTTTTTTTTTTTAAATCAGTCACTTCTAGTCGGGATACATTTTTGTTTCATGTCCGTTGAAGTAAACGCAAAGGAGAACGTAACGTTCCACTCTTCGTCCACTGACATAAAGAGAAACGATTGTGACCCACCCGCTCTCGGCGCCGTATAAAAATTTGATCGCTTTCATGGAACAATCGGGTTTTTCAGTGACACGTACCTCCGTACTGAATTTACTGAGTAAATCCGTCGTGCAGTAAATCACACGGCAGTTGATACGAGCCTGGCGGGCACTGGAGAACAATAATTCTCCAGCTCGCTCTCTCAGCGACTCTTTTCGTTGTGCTTTTTCTTTTGGAGGCACTTTTCACGCGCGGAATAATTCAATCTTACTATATATATGTCGAACAAATAATTAATTACCTCTCAAATGTCTCTTCTTGTTTCTGTTTCAGTCACCGAGAAGGAAATTCGTCAATGGTAAGTCGGCTCTAAGAAAAGCAATAGGCTATTATACTAACTTTCGCGAACTTGGACAGAATGATTAAAGATTCTGCTGACAATCAGAAGAAAATAATTTACGACAGAACTGATTTAATTCTCTGCTAAATTAAAATTAAAAAAATTTTTATAAAAGCAGACTTAAGAAAATAAAGTTTTCCGTAAGTAAAAAGTAGATTTAAAAAATTCTTTCGTAATTTCCAATTTTTATTACAACGTAAAATTTTTACTTTAAATAATTATTTATATAAGAATTGTTGTGTATTGTGTAGGCACAAAGGATTCCTGAAGGATTGCCCCGATGGATTACTAACAGAACAAGTATGCATTGTTGAACATATTTAAATTATATTAAATCTTTCCTTTCCTTTTATTTAGAAAAAACGTTTGGCCACTACAAAAAAATATTTGGTACTTGTGATAATTATATGTAAAAGTATTATGATTTGAAGAATTATTTTTAAATTATTACTATTATTCCATGTTAATAAGAAGGGTGACTATAAAATTATAATTATTATTAGAATAATAACAAATTCGATATTGAATGCACTGGTGTGTATTAAAGCGGTTGTACATTGACTTAATCTGAGTGTAAAAGTAAATATTTTGAATTATAAAATACATATTTTATCTAATAAAATGTATCGAGGCTTTCACGATTCATTTATTATAATTCATTCTATCTTTACAGTTTTATAATTTTTATTAATTTGTGTACGATAAGCTTAATACGCACCAGAGTATGCACTGAATGTTTCCAATAGAATTCGCTAATATTATAGCAATAATAATAAAATTGGACAGGATGATAAAATTCTTAACCGTAATTATTTTATCATGCAGTTGCAGTCATAAGTACCAAACACTTTTCTCTCAGTGTAACATAAGTAAGACGTAAAACAAGAAATTAAATTAATATAAATAGCTAGAATGCAATATTCAGAACAAAAGTATATTAATCATATAATATTACATGGTAACAATAGCGGAGAAAAAGGTTAATCACCTACAATAATCAATAGTGAATAAAAAGCTGATGATATATATATATACATGGCGATCGCGTGATTTCAGGGCTTCATAAAGATCTACAAGCAGTTCTTCCCCCAAGGTGACCCATCAAAGTTTGCCTCTCTCGTCTTCAGAGTCTTCGATGAGAACGCCGTAAGTTTCTTGTCATGTGTGTAAACGTCGGTTTTTCGCGACCCTCATGCTTTTTAAATTCATCAAGTCGGCGTTCGCATGCAATCGATCACGCGATGCGCACTCTCACTATCTTACTCAAATTATTTTGTTTTCCCTACGCTCTATATAGCGTTACCTCTAATAGCAAATCTTTATTATCGTTTAACTGTACGATTAAGCATTTATTTAACTCTGTATTAAATAAGAATAGACGGTTAATTTACATTGTTGAATAAATTTACGCACGTCAGGACTGAAATAATTCGTATTGATCATTGCGATATTTAATCTTTTAACTAACAATTCGTAACTCAATTATAAATTTCATTATATCAAAAATATCAAACAATTGAATTTTCTTCATTTTATATTTGCAAATTTGAATTTTAATTACAATGTATTTAATATTTATTTATTAAATACGATTATGTTGTTTTCCTTAAAATATTAATTAGACTTTTAATTAAATAAGTCTGCAAGACCTAGTATAGTTAAGCAACTGATTTTGGCATCAGCTTCAAAGAAGTAATCACTGTCTTTTTCTTTTTAATTGAAAGAAGTTTTTTGTATGTGACTATAATTACATGTTATCACAAATTATGGTTATTAATACTAATGTTAGTAATAATAACTATACATAATTCTATCAACAAACATTATATTACAAACATTATATTATAACTTTATTGAGGTGCAAAAAAGCATACGATTGGCGCCGAAAATTATAAATAAATTACATTCATTCCAGTCATTTTTATAATAATAATATAACTGTAACTTATAATCATTTTCAGTGCCAACCATATACATATATTTGTTAATAGATGTATACATAATCATTATTACTAACATTATAACAGTAATAAGATTAAATAATAATGTAAACATATAATTGTAGTCACAAATATCAAAACTTTTCTCTCAGTGCAGACAATCGCGTGAAGATTGGTATTCGCCACATATCGAGTATGTTTATTGAAAATATTGAGAAATATCTGAGATAGAAATTTTCCTTTTGGATTTCTTTCACAAGACTATTCGATTTGCGGCCCGAGAGAAAATACGAATACTCGAGAGAGGGAAAACTATTTGCACAATGTATCAGCCAACGCAGTTGCTCGACTGGCAACCGATAGCTATTCGCCTTTAAAGAAACGCGAGCGCAAAGTAATCTTTGAATATTTGGTCGATAAGAAAGAAGATCTCGCATGTGACAAAATAAAAATATGTCGAAATTTGTTGTTTCAGGACGGCACGATAGAGTTCGAGGAGTTCATAAGAGCGCTCTCGGTGACGTCACGTGGTAACCTGGATGAAAAGCTTCACTGTGAGTATTTGATCCTTTATCTCCTTCGAAAAACTTATTTACTCGAATTTGAAAAAATTCACTCGTGTATTACTTTATTTTATCCTTTTGTTTATCCTGCTTTGTATACATCACAAACAATTGTTGGAACCGCGCCGCCAATACCCTTTCAATAGTAAAAAAATCGTTGCAATTACTATAATTTAATTATAATTTAGTCATTTTTTTTCGATGCAAATTCTGCATATTTTTTAGTAGAACTATAAATGTAATTATTATTATTACTAAAATTATATATTATAGCAAAAACAATTATAAAAATGGAAATTCTAACGATAATTATTTTATCATACAATTATAGTCACAAATACAAACTTTTCTCACTGTTGATTTACTTAACGCTATTAGGTCAATAATTTAAACTTAACTTTATCTGCAAAAATAAAAAGTTCGCCGTTAATAACTTCGCATGAAAAAATTAAAGAACTGGTATTAGAAATGCATCTTAATTTTTTTTACATTTCCATAAAATCAACAAAAATAGATAAAAATTTTGATAAAATTACATTCAATTAATATTAAAATAAGATAATTTTTATAATTCATTATCGAACGATAAATTAATATCCACGCTTTCTGAAAATTTTATTCCCAATAAGAATTTGCGTAATCGTTACACATAAAATTCGAGACAGCTTATGAAAGACGATTGCAACGTAAGACGATAAACCCTCTCGATTGTTCTCCTCGAGAAAACTGTTATCGATCACAACTGAACGTAAGTAAAGAATGAAAGCTTTACCGAGAATACGCGGTCTGGAATATCGTCGGAGAGACACAGAAATTACAAGCTCGCGAAAGAATCGTGCGTGAAACGAAAATACGATTTCGTATCTTCGAACAAAGCGTACTCTCGGATTTTGTGTCTTCGAGGAGTAACAGTGGTAGAAATCAATCGCGTTTTTCTCCCTTTTTTTATCTCTTTTCAGGGGCCTTTCGTTTGTATGACGTGGACAACGATGGCTTCATCACAAGGGACGAGATGTATAATATAGTCGACGCGATATATCAGATGGTCGTAAGTGCATCTCTTTCAAATTACTTTTTGATCAGCAAGAGAAAACTTTCGACGTGAAAAATTTTCGCTTCTCAATTTTGTTGGGTTCTAATGCATCTTGCCTTATCAATTTTGCCTATTTTGTGATTTTCTCAAAATAATTTAACTTTATCTCCCCTATTGACGTCAGTTGTACAGAATTGGATGACAATCGCGAAAAATTTCTACGGAAAGAACATTTTTTAAAGTATCTAAAGAAAGAAATATCTAACAAATTTAACTGTGGTAAATACCTAAAAATAATTTTGTTAGATCATCAAAATTATTATACAAGAAGCTCAAGTTACTTGTTAGAATGTTAAAGCATTTTGCTCATCATGCTTCAGCTTCCCGGATAATTATTTTGATTCAACAAAATTATTTTCTGATCTGTGTATCTGACTAAATTTTTAGATATTTCAAGGAAATTGTTCTTTTCGTGTAGAGTTCGAGTGCTGTTCAAAAAAATCTAGTAATTATTATCTTAAATATCTTATTATTTAATCGCTTTTGATATCTATACGTGTTTTGCTTATTTTGTCTTTATACACAACAGTGCTTCGCCACCTATAAATAAGATCACGATAGCACAAGATTTTCGTGCTTGCTTAACAACTTGCTAGCTGTGATGCAATCGTAATGCATCGTGCACACGTGTTCAATATCAGGTCAATATTTTATCCGAACGGGCGCGTTACATGTAATCTAGCAGAAGTTATAATCCTCTTCTGCAGTTTCCAAGCGGCATGCTACAAGCGAGTTAGTAACGTAAACTATAACGTTACCTCCTCACCGCTATTGCTCTTGACAAGCACGATGTATGCGGCTTCTTTTGAGTTACAACCTCGTACTACGCAACGTGCACTCTAATCTTTTGTCGGCGGTGACGTCTACTAAAAACTTTAAAGCCCGCATTTATACATGAATCTTGTCTTGAACAGTTCAAATGCTTATTATTAATTTCACAGTTAGTTTTTTGAACGATCATATCTTTTGAAAGAGAAATTTTAATGAAAGCTAAAATGACAGCACTTTTGAAAACAAAATGAATCACCTATATATTTATGTGTATACAAAATCAAAGTGTTACACTACTCTGTTATTATTCGAAATTGAAACATTATTTTATCGTATATTAATGTCATTTTATACTATGCTTTAATTGATGGAACATTATAAAGATAAATAAACTATAAAATAATGATAAATCAATGTAATTAAAGATAAATGCAATTAATGAATAATTATCATTGTAAGTTTATTAACTACTGCAGTTGTTAATTTAATTTAACGTAAATATCGTATTCATATTCAATACAATATTTTTTAAAATCTGTCAAACTTAACACAAAATGAAAATTAATTCGTTATTTATCAATGCAATAAAGAAATTGCAGATTTATGTCAAAACTATGTTAATCTGTAAAATAGAAATATAAGATCCAAATTATAGCAAGACGTAAGATAATTAAGATTTAAAAAATAATTATTGTATGTATCAAATTTTATATTCATCCTTTAACTGAATATCTAATAAAAATATATGTATAATTTTTAAAATACTTCGTGTGTGTGTGTCTGTGTGTGAACTTTCTATAAGATTTGATAAATAAAAGTCTATCTTTCATTCTTATTAAATCAATTAAAATTAATAAATCAACAGGAAAAATAAACGAATAGTTATTTATGTAAACATTAAAAAATTATTCTTTTTATAAATATCAATATAAGATTAATATTAATCTCTCTCATCTCTTCAATTTACTCTTTATCTTTTTCTAATTGTAAGAATTAGAATTCTAAAAATTAGAAAAAGATAAATTGAATAGAGATAAGTTAAATAGAGATTGAATTTAAATTAATCTTACATAAATTGATGGTAAAACCAGTCTTAATGGTTTGTGGAAATGTGATATCTGCGTTTCTTTATTATTAGAATATAAAAATCTCGGAGTATCAAGTCCTCAGCGACCAGATCGCATAGCAATACAATTAAAAAAACGATCAGCTTCTAGTATAAATAATTTGCTGCGAAAAATTTAATTATAAAATCCATTAAAAGAATATATCATATTATAAAATTTATTATTATTTGTATGCCGAATATTTCATTCAATGCATCACAAATTAATTATTAAAAAATGATCAATATGCAGTTTGCCTCCGATTAATTCGCTCAAGCTGATTGTTTGTGTATTGTTCTGCTCTCAATCCGATAATGATGGAATTTTTATTTTCAACGAGAGATTCACGCAAAGCGTGATGCGAAATGAGGTATAATCCACAAGTGTTGTTAAAAGAGTATAATTATTACCTGCGAGGTATCGCAATGGAAGCAGCAATTCGTAATCCCCGTATTTATAATTTTATTTTGATCCGACACTTCAAATGAATCGCGCGAAATATATCTGCTAGATAATTATTGTCTCTTGACAGGTGCGAATCATTAGTCGCGAGAGTTATATTAGTAAAACGCTCGAAAAGGCAATCGTGAACTGTAGTAATCGGGAATGATTGCATTTCAAAGGATAATAACACGGTGACACGCACCAGTACTTGCCCGTTTTGGTGTCGCCGTACGAATGATGACACGGCCGACACGTCACAACACAAACACCAAGGTCGCGTGCTCATTTGCTATCGTCTCCCGAGTGTAACATACCGTAAAATGAGGTAACTGTAACTACAATCCATTTGATGCTACAAATGCTTTGAAGCATTCTCTGATCAATTAGTAAAATTCTTTCTTCTGACTGATTAATCAAATGCTTCAAAGCCTTTATAACGTTAAATGAATCGCACTTTTTGGTTCAAGTTAAAAAAAATGCCTAAATAGTACATACGTTTAAAATTAAAACATAAAACGTCTTTAAGATGTTTTTAAAACGTTCTCGATTTTGACACGCTGCTGTCGTAGAAATTATCAAAATTTGGGCCAAAATTATTTCGACTGGGTCAAAGTTACTGGGTCTTCGACGATTTTACAGTATTAAAAAACATATGTACAATACATTCCGTAATGTCAAATTAAATCCGGCAATTATTATCTCGACAATGGTATTATTTTGTCTTGTTAGTTAGTGTCGCCTATGGCCAGAGGCATATTTTTTATTTGCTACTGCTTATATGTTATTGCCTTATATTCTCTATTGTGATTAGCCGATTATTGTTCACGTCTTATTGCAATGTTTTACGTTTTTCTATGTGCCACTAGCTAAGAAAACGATTTCCACTAAATATTGAGAACGTTTGAAAACTTACTGTTGTATTCTGTTGTATTCTTTCAACAAGTACGTTATAATTTAATTGATACAAAATACATACATTAAATAATGTTAAATTTTAACTTATTACATGTAAAACTAAATTATAATTTATTTTTATTAGTTTTATTTAAATTTATTTATTTTATAGATATTATCTATAATTTTTTACTTTTCAAGAATAGCATAATTCTTCCTTTTATTGAAATGAAATACTTGATTAAAACTGAATTTAAAAGGAATTCTTAAATTTAAAAAATTATCTTCATTTTACTCGAGATAGTATATAATATAATTATGTAAATTAATTTATTATTATTATCTTTTCCCAAATTTTTACTGAAAAGGATGAAATTATACAATTTCATTAATTACATAATTTTACGAAATCCAAAAATTTTTTGAATGTTATTTTTAAATAACAATTCAATTTTCGCAAATAATTAAAATAATTTAAATTGCTGTGCTATAAAAATTGTGGTAATTTCAACGATACCTTTCTACCGATTTATTAAAAGTTATTGTTGATAAAAAATTGGGGAAATATAATAAAGACAAATTAAATTCCATAAATATTTTTTCATTAAAACGATGATAAACTTCATTCTCTTCAAATGAACATTTGATTGCCATCGATATATGTGTTTATAAAAAGCCGATTTCTAAATAATGGCGAATAGTTTACTAATCAATATGCAATGCAAGAGTATCATCGTCCAGTTTTATTACTGTGTAAAAACGAAAAAAAAGAAGTAATATTCTGTTATTACTTTTTGTAGTATTTTCTTTCATAAACTCAAATCAAATTATCCGTATTAGTAGTTATGTTATTTCTCATGTGAACAATTAAATTGTTAGAGTTATTTAAATGCAATCTTTTCTTTAATCATATCTCTTTAGAATTAATTACAAAATTACACGAAATAAAAAATTCAAGTATTTGAAGAAAAATTTCCTTTGAGTTTTTCACTTAATTAAATTACGATTACAAATATACGAAAATTAAATTATTTCTCTAGATAGATTTATTAAATTAGGTTATGTTTTTTTACGACTCCGATTTCTCAATCAAATTCTTCAACAGAGAAAGGATTATAAGTACAAACTTAGTTTGTTTTGATTCGAGAATACACACTAAAGTGCATAGCAAATATGCACTAGCTGGCGAATTACAATTTCCTCCTCTCTTTCTCTGTAAAGCTAATTAAATTATCAATATAAAGGTGCGCAGGTTTCTGCTTACGCACTTTGAGCAAAACTTTCAATGGAAACTATGTTACTTCCACCGAGACGTGAAAAACTCGTATTATGTGCCACGAAACTTTTGAACGGTCCACAGCAAATACTTCAACGCTTCACACGGCTGTTTTATATCGAATTTCGCGCAGCAAAAGCAAATTTTAACACGAATTTCGACGCGACCGTAGTAAATCCGTTTGACGACAACGGTTCACTATTAATCACTTCCAAGTCTCATTAATATTAATTTCAAAGAGAAATATAGTGACATATTATGTATATAAACGCGAGGTGTGCACATGGTAATCCATAAATATGCAGGTCGCAGTTGACAAAGGCACATGAGACTTTGACGGCTGACCTTAAAACAATAAACCAAGCTGCGTAATGCGATTGAATGCAATTGATAAAGTCAAATCACAATGCAGGGAATTAGCGGATTAACCGATATCAATTAAAACCCATGAAATCAAACGATTGCATTAAAAGTCGATATTGTGAATCATTTGATCATAAACCAGGGATGGTCGGACAGCGCAAGTGTAACAGATAGATAAATTTTAGTGGAGTCCGATTATTACTTCATGTCATTTTTTAGTAATTTTAATTTTCCTCTAACAGGGAGTGTGCTTTTTTAAGCATGCCACTGAAACCGGTATTTAACCGGTAATCTGTTCTTATTTTAAGATCGTCTTAAATATCTTAAGACTAACATGGTTCTGTGATTAGTTTATGATATTTTAAATCTGTACTTAAGACGGTTTTATAGGTCATCTACAATAGAAGCAATATTATATAGCAATATTATAAGCCATAAGCTGTAAGAAATTGATCAATTATAGTCGATTACTCTTCTCACATTTGACTGCGATCAGTCGATTTTTTCGACGGCTTATGATTTACTACACCATATTACATCCATTATAGATGGCCTTTAAAATATAAAAACTGACTATGAATACTGGCCTGAAAATGCCTTTGCGTGCCATTAGAGGCATGCATGCCGCGGGATGGCCACCCCTGTCGTAAACCATCATGGTACTATCTGCAGCAATGGATTTGCGACAATAAAGTAATAATGGATAGTGAAATCTCTTTTTTCCGCGCGTCATTGTAATAGCGATAAAATCTCACAATAATGGGAATTTTTTGTATTTTTTTTAATAATGGACAAAATGTGTTAACAAATTGATGTTTTCTTAAAAGCTTTGTTCGATAATATCTTTCTAGTTTAAAGAACGGTATGCTATTTATTGATCCGTATAATCCAGATAGAATAATAATTTGATACACGAAAAGAATTGTGCGTTGAAATATTTAAAAATTCAGATGTACAAATCAGAAAATAATTTTGTGGAATCTTCAAAATAATTATTATGTAGAATCAGCTCAAAATGGTTACTAGAATGTCAAAACTTTTATAATATTATCATCAAGTTTGAACATTCTAAAAAAAAGTAATCAAGTCACGTAAAATAAAGTAATTATGTAATTATTTTGATGATTTAAGAAAATTATTTTACATATATTTTTTTATTTACACAAGTTGAGCATTAAAATAATTTTGTTAAACTATTAAAATAATTATGTAATTATTTTGATAAGTTGCCAAAATTATTTTCAGATGTATATATTTATATAGATATTTCAAAATCGTAGCAAAAAATTTGAGCAGAGAACAACGGATGTTTCAGGGCCAGCAGCCGCAAGCCGAGGACGAGAATACTCCGCAGAAGAGGGTCGACAAAATCTTCGATCAGATGGACAAGAACCATGACGACAAGCTCACACTCGAGGAATTCCGGGAGGGTAGCAAGGCCGATCCGAGGATCGTCCAGGCACTCTCGCTAGGTGGCGAGTAACCCTGATTTTCATCATAGGCGGCACGCGATCCTTCGGAAATCAGAAGCCTCCACGTCGTTGTCATTATCGTAATTGTCGACACGAACTGAACGAGCCGCCCGTCCCGATAATCGGCTAACGTACAAGGAAGGACTTTTGAGAAGAGAAGGCAAGTCCACATCCGTGCGGTTTGGCATGCACGTGTAATAGATAGGCAATAATACGCGAGCGTGCGAGGTATCGATGAGATTTGAGAATATTTTTGGAGAGATCTCTCGCGCCGAAGAACTAATCTGCTTCTTTCTTTTTTCTATTCTCTCACTGGTCTATATCTCTCTCTCTTTTTCTCTATATTCTATATCTCTCACTCTCGGAGAAAATCGGTTCTCATTCCCCGTTGGTGAACCGGTCCCTCCATCTTCGATCCGATTTCAAGAATCTCGATGCTAATATAACAGTAGACTTAGTAGTTCGAGTAAGTCGTGGCTTTCAAGAAGACAGCGACTGGATGTGGCGGATTACATTTTTAGCTAGTGAGCGTGCAGAACTTTGATACGAATAAATTGTTAGCACGAACGATGAAGACATACAAATTATGAAGGAGAAAATTTCTCGTTTCGGGACGTTCTTTCGCCTTCGAAAGCAGTTTCTTTTGTTGCGCCGCTTCTCTTTTATTCCTTGAGCAAAGTAACGTCACAGGTAACGTTACTTTCCTGAAGTAAAATCGGAATACACTCGTCGTGAGCACGCCACTCGAATTTCAATGAGGCTCGCCGGGGTTATTTCCGATTACTGCAGCACCGCTTCACATTAGGGAAAAAGGGAAGAAGAACGGAAGAGAATAGTAGCGAGGGCGGGCCCGGCGAGTAGTGGGGAAATTGCCGCGAGGATAAGCATTCAAATGTAGACAACTGATCTTGCATTGTGCGGTGTTGCGTAACGAATACGCCCAAACAAAAATTCTAGAGAATCACAATGAACTCGTACGTATTTCAATACAACGTCGAGCGAAAGAATCGGGAAAGACGTGCAAATTTCGCGACGATGAATAGCGCAGGAAAATTCAGCTATTCTTCTTTATTTTTTTTCCTCTTTTTTGCGCAATGCGCTCTACTAAATTTCTTCGTCATTGCGAATCATTGAACGTAAATATTAACGCTTTTATGTAATGCTATTTTATGTAATGCTATCACCTAGAAGTGTTGTGGTTTATTCATTTTCAAATGTCAAAAAGCGTCGTGTACTAACGAGCGTTGCGCGCCACTGACAAAATTGCGGCATAGATTTGACGCCGGCGTCATTTGTGCCGTGATTTCTTAACAAACGACGGCACCGTCGCAAGAGTATCGGCTCGCGTTTGCATAAGAACGCGGCATTAGAACATCGCAAAAATTCGGAGAGATACGGAGACGGTGACTAGGCAAAAGAGGAAGATGAGTAACGGCAATCTGCTTTCCGATATTAATGAGCGTTTTATGTCACTCACACAGAGATGAAACCGGTCGTACAATAATTCACCAGCTGCAGTAATACGCGTTTTTATCAATGGAATCTTCGTGGGGTCATAGAATTGTAGAAGTCCGCGTATAAAAGTCAAAGTGAATATGAAATAATTACGTTTCTTATTTCTTAATTATACTAGGAAAAGTGTTATTATTAGTTTTATGGTTTCTGTAATGGGATATCCATCGGGAACCACATAAACAGAATTATACGGAATCGATAAAAATAACAGATGATCTTATTAAATGCGAGTCATCATAACAGTCGATTGTCGAATATTACTGAGGAAAGTTGCATCGACTTCGTGGATTTTATGTAATGTTATCCCTGAATCCACTTTTTAATCACAATCTTTTCAATCGCAGTCATCGATGACATTCTTAACGCTCCACTTTCGAACTTCAACGACTTAAATCTTCATATTCAAGATGATTCGAGTGGAATAAAGCTAACGATCAATAAAGAAAAAGGTATCCGCCGTCATTTGGAACAAGTATTTTTACCTAGAATATAAGATTACGTGAAAAAGGAATGAGACAAGGCAAAAAAAGCGGTACTTGCATACGGTAATTTGCATTTTTTGTATACAATATAATGGCGATCAATTAGTCATCATCGTAACATGTCTCCATCGAATATTAAATCGGAGTCAAAGGTAGGAAAAGTGGAAGGGAAAGAAATATAAAATTGATATAAAGCGAATGTCAAGAAGTAATTAAGTTAAAAGAAGCAAAGGTCATGTTCGGAGCGAGCTTTACGCATCGCGATGAAAACGATTAAGACGAATAAGGAAATGAATCACATTTGAAAATTTGACTTGATTGGCGCAACTGATTTTCCGTAATCGCATAGTGTGTGGAGGAGACAATAAAGCGAAACCGATGAGCAAAACATAACGATTTGCATTAGTTAGCAAGCGACGAATCGCATGACGTAACATTATTAGTACACAGATTTATCGGAATTTCGAATCTCTCGAAATTGTCTGATATTAAGGAAAGCGTCAGATGGTTGTTGGATAAGGGCGAAGAAATTTAGCGCGATAGAGCGAGAACATCAAGGATAATTAAAAGCAGTTAGGTGGGTAGAGGCAGAGATATGTACAGACGCGCCATGTCTCGCCGATCGATCCATTATAATGTTCTGCATTCCACGGGATATGATCGTACGAATGCAACCAAGCTTATGGTGGAACAAAAGAATCGCTAAGAGGAAGACCGAGAATCGCAGAGAAAAAAGAATGGTCGACGAGAAAAGCGGAGCAGAGGAGTATGGGCGATTATGTCGATGACATTTCTTATAGGTAATAATAAGTAGAAAATGAACTGAAAAGTGAATAGCACGAATAAGAGAAAGAATTCAATATTTGATCAAAGCAGATTGGTGCTTATATACTAATATTCATATTTAAATTTTCAAATGATAATAGTATTCATATGTAAATTCTCAAACGCAAACTGAAATTTACATTTTTCAGTTCTATAACTGTGTGCCAACTTGATTTATCGGACTTGAAATGCAATCATAAAAAAAAGCTGGAAATAATATCGCAAATACATCGTCAATTTAAATCTTCAAAGCTGACGCTAAAACTTTTAACATAGTTACTGACATTGAGCCTGGGAAATTTATTTAATATAATATGCTGATTAAAAGATTAATTTCAAAGAATCAAAATGACATAATTCATATGAAAAAATGAATGTTAAATTTATTTTGAGAATAATCTAAATTTGTAGATGCAACATAAAGAAAATTGAATGATTTTGTGTAAAATACAATAAAGATAAAAAAATTAAAAACTTATCATATATTCAAATGTAATAATATATTTTTTTATCTTAATATTACTTCGCAGAAAAAGCTGAATTACTGTTATTCATCAGAATCTTTGTTATCCAAGCATTGACGTGATGAGTTCAATAAATCTATCGTCAGCTGCAGTGGGATATAATTGAGTTGGTTCAACGTCAACTTTAAAGGGTTGATAATAACACTAATATGCGTCTTAAAATACTACAAAAGAATTTCTTGTGAAAACATCACAATATTTTCTTATTATATACTGGTTATAATAATAAATATTATCATATTTCTCGATCAGATATCACATATAGATGTATTTCATATACCTAATTATATTTCATATACATAATATATGTGTTTATATATTTTTAAGTGTTCTTATAAATAAAATTTTTTACCGGGT
Source organism: Atta colombica (assembly GCF_001594045.1). NCBI lineage: Eukaryota > Metazoa > Arthropoda > Insecta > Hymenoptera > Formicidae > Atta > Atta colombica. Next base: position 565,760 of record NW_017259246.1, read on the forward strand.
ATATATTTAAAAATTTACATGTAAACATTATTAAACAATATTAAGCACCAAGACTCGCTTCACCGGAATTTAGGATTCTTTTTTTACTTGTGTTACTTTTTATAAATATACTTTTTATAAATATAAGATTATGGAGGATTAAATTCCCTTTAATAATAAAAAGATCTAGAGAGACACGATCATAAATCTCGTCGCGGTTTGTGACTCCTGTGTTTTTGAAAAATAAACTGACATTTACACGAGAGAGGGTAGTTGTTGAGAAAATTGGGAAAATATCTTGCAAGAGGGTAAACACTGCCGAGCTCAGACAGAGCGGCAAGTTAAATAAGCTCCGAAAGGATCACCCGGCGACTTATGAAAAATGCATAGGCACTTGGTCCGGTGGTCGTCATGCAATATGTAACCCGTTGCTGCCGAAACTGTTTGACGACGCGTCTGACTTACGCCGCTGCGCGTAAAAATGAGGTTTCGAGACGAAACCAACAGTCCGTCAAGCTTCCATTTTCTTTTCCCTAATGCACGGCCACCATTCAGTTTTATATATTATGCGACGCGGAATACGAAACGGAAAAATAATTGAAATTGTGAAAACGTAAAAACGAGAAATTAATTTATCCTCTCGGCAAAAACAAATAAAATAAATACGAATGCAATCGTGTTAATGAGCAAATTTTAAAACCAGTTTACAACGCGTGTCTTCAAAAGATTCTGTTATAGCGGCGAGTTAAACGATTTAATGTAAAAATGAGAAAAAGGATAAATTTGCCAAGGTAAATGAAAAAAGATCGCCCTTTGGAAGGTTGGATTTCACGGTGCTATTGAATTTTCAAAACAGCGCAGTACCTCTTTACACCTCCGCTATCTATTCTTCGATTGAGTCGCTGTAAAACGAAAGGAAATACCAATCTACATTAAAAAAAAATTTCTAGTTAAAAATGAACGTATCAGGATTTTCAGATTAAATTTATTAGAATTTTAGTTGAGAATTTTAGTTGGGATTGATGCAATATTTCTGGCAAAATCTACTAGAATTCTTATTTTTACTAGAATAATTATATCAATCAAAATTCTAATTTATCTCAATTGGAATTCATTTAAAATTCTAAATTTCTGAAAAGAAAATTTTGATTGAACTCCATTTTTCTACCAGAATTACTATTTAATCCATTTTTCTTAATGTATATTCATGAATGACAAAGTTGCAACACTTTCTTTTCAATGGGTTTCGAAATGCAGCCTACTCAGGCGATTGGTTCTTATTTATGAATCTATAAATAAGAACCAACCGCTCAGTGAGGCTGTTCCAAAACTCATTAAAAAAAAGTGTTGCAACCTTTTAGTCTATAACTATAGGAATGACTCCGAGCGAAAAAAATTGCGAGTAACCAGCAGTAAAAATTCACAAGCTCGGGGAATGCCTCTAGAGATGTAAATACAACGTTGCGAAGCGCATATTATTGCTTCATATAACGTGCATATGTTTGTGTAACATTTGCGAGGGGTGACAAAAATTTTACGCACCAGAGATAGCATTGGAATTAGAGCGCAAAAATAAACTCAACCAGCATAATGGCACGCGGACATCCGGTATAATAGACAGATATTAATTTCGCAAGAATGTACTCGCTGTTGCAAGTACACGAGATAAATCATCGCTAAAACGCCACTATTATCTCGCGTGATTTAAGAACCATTATTCACATTTCGCGCGTACATATCATACGTGTGGGGAAACAATACAATAAAACTTCATGAATCTTCTCGACTCGCCTTTTTGAGGCACTGCATTAACGCCATGTCACAATTCTTGATATAATTACAATGTTTCTTATACATTTTACATGTCCTAAATGATCCATGGAAGTTGTTCCATTAATTTAACATAAAAAAAATATAGTAAATATATATAATGCAAAAACATGACACATTAGTACAAAAACTATACGACGCTGATACAAATTGTGGAACCATATCTTTTAATAAAAAATTTACATAATGTCGACGCTTTGATAAAAAAATAACACATTTCAAAATTAATAATTTTTCAAGAGAGCATTTTTTAAATTCTGAAATTAGAATATTTTGGCACGATATATTAAAATTATTTTATTTGAAGTTTTAAAATACATCATTTTTATGTTATTTGTTTATTTACTTATAAATTATATTATACTAACATTAAAAAATATTGAATATCAATGCAACATATTTACATAACACAAAATATTTACATAACACAATTGTATTGTATTAAATTAATACGCGGATATGTTAAAAATTTAATAAAAAATATTTTATTGAAATGAAAAACTGGTTTTAACACGAATACAAAATGTTCTTTTACTATGCATGTTTCTCGTGTATTTCAACGTAACTTTTCATTTCTTTCTCTTCGAAGCACGAAACTGCGTACGATTTCTCGCACATGATGAATTATGAACGGCTCGCCTACATTCGCATTGCGATAAATATCACTTTGCTCCGTGCATAGCAATCTCCTTTCGTACCCGGCAGAACAAAATAGCGGATTATATCGAAATTTTTCGCGAAACGCCGCGACTTATCGCTCGCTCAGCATTTTTCAGAACGTTCGACGTATTGTAGCTGCGCCATAAATACCAAATAATACAATCACTGACGCTAAGATCTGGAACTTATTTAATTTATGTTGACTAAAAGGCACTAATTAAAAAATTTCGAGGAAATAAAATAATATAACTTATAAAAGAATATGAATATCAAATTCATTTTAATCTTTAATACATGATTGAGTCATATCTTATATATTTCTTTTCTTTAAAATACAAGAAGCGTTTGGCTAAATAATTCTATTTTTTCCTTGTTTTTTAATATACAATTTTATAAATACTTTTTAAAGATATTAAAATATGTAAAAGTAAAAATTACTTAATAATTTTTATATACTTGTAAAAATTATGAAAATTAATCCAAAATACGAATAATATGTAATAATTAAAGACCAAAATATCTCATTACATATATTAAGTGCAAATGTTAAGCGAGCCGTTCGTAATTTGCTATGTGCGAGAAATCGCAGTTTTGCGTAGCTTCGAAAAAAAAAAGAAATGGAAGAAACTACACTAAAATGTACGAAAAACATATATAAGGTGGAGCAGAGCTTTTTTTCTATTTTTCACGATAATGTTTATATTTCTAAAGTACATGTTGATTATTTAAAGATTGTGCTTGTACTTCAAGAAGCAATCATGATTGTATAATATTGTAAGCACGTTATTACAAAGAGATATTGTTTGCTAGCGCAAATTTTCATATTACTTTAAAGTTGAAACTGATGGAATAGCCCTGCCTCAGTAAAAAATATTTTATATTTGTGTTAAAACCAATCCTAGTTCAAATTTTTATTTTAAATTTTTAACATATTCAATAACTTAGGTATATTTGCGAATGTAGAATGAAGAATATAAATTGAGTGAGTTCAATGATTCACCGTCAACTCTAAAGTGTGTTAAAGTTATGGAATAGGAAGGCATTGTGTCCATATTTCCGCAGTCTTTATCTTCCGCATATTGCGACATCGATGTTAACCCCATCTATCCCCCGTCACTCTGCCAAATTTGCAGTACCCGATATCGGTGATGTCACGAGTACCTACATCTCACCTCCTCGTTTTTTCTTAATTTTTCAACCATGCGGAACTCGTCGTTCCGTCGGCTCGCCATAAATTTGAGTCGTGCGTGCCTGCACCTTCAACATCCACGTCGTTTCCATCCCCGGTGATTTACCACCCGCCTTTCCTCCGTTCTCACCTAAGTTCTCACGTGGCAAGAATTTCAGTGACCGATCGGATAAGTTTATTTCCGGATAAAACTTGAACGATGGCCAAGGTGCCTACGGTTCTCCAGACGATCGATTCGCAAAATTCATTTTCCTCATAACGTACGTTCTCGACGCCGACGACGACGACATTTTTCGTTTCTTATTCCACGTTAATTTTCGCAACCGACTAACAGCAGTTTTTCCCGTGAATAAAGATTTAAAACCGGCTGAAATTCGTGCGATTCTTCATCCCCTTCCTTATACTTTTCGCACGTTTTCCATTCGTAAAACTGTCGGACATTTTTCGCGCCACCTCTACCACGAGCATATTTTTCTTTTCACGCTTGCTTTATTTTCCTCTCTTGTTTCATTCCTTTCTTTATCGAGGGATGCACCGTTGAATGTACACAACGAGCGGCAATGTGGTTAGTGATTTGAATTTCGTAGCGAAGTAAAATCGCAACGATAACAACGCGGCACAACGAAGCGAATTCGGGGATAAACGTTTGCACACTGCAATTCATCAGCAGTCAAGAGCGACGATTAATTACACCCATGATAAACTCGAAAGCCATTACGCCCTTGGAATTGTGCTCGCTCGTAATGCGCAACTGTGCTTCAACGACATTTAAAAATTTCCTTGTACGCGATGCTTATTGTCATTTCTAGGATTCCAAAGACGCGCGTCGGACTTTCATTTATATGATTTCAAAATATCGTTTGTGTGAACAAACAATACCGCCGCAAAGCCGGGGATCATGAAATTTGCATCCAGTGACGCGATTGCTGCGACCTACTCATAAACAAATATTAACCATTCCTCTCAAAGCGCTTGAATCAATCCCTCGAGCAAAACCGAGGTCGCAATTAATCGACGGCGAAAGAACCAATACCCGAAATTCGGGTAGCGAGGTGCTACACCTACACACGCACGAAATCGTCACACCGTTATCAATCACTCATTACGGATCGGTGTGCCGCATTATTTAGCCACGTCAAATATTTATCCGTGCGCTCGGACGCTAGAGGTAGAGCCAGAAAGACATCATGCATGCTGCATGCCGTCCTCGGCGAAATGGACGTTTTCTCTGCAGGCGTGACAGGCATCGTGAAATGACTCCGATATTGGCAAACTTCCCGGCGACAATTTTTTTCCTCTCTCTTCAGCCCTCTTTTTTGCAAGCCTATCAGCATCAAACTGCAATAGCTCCACGCATCGATGGAGATGATACTGGCAAATAACGTTCTCCGAGAAACAGCAGTAACATTATTACCTGCAATCCATTTCTCTGGAAGTGCGACGAGCTCTCGCCGATATTCAATTGCGAATATTGGCGAATATGTAAACGAATCTCGTTTACATAATTCGCGAATCAGAGATCATGACGCGTGAGGATTTTAAGAGGGATATTCATCATACCCTATATCGCAAGATACAAATTTCAAAGTTTTCGAAAATCTACAGTAGCTAATACCGTCCCTTAAAAAATGAGAAATTATTAGACTAGAATTACACAAACAATTTTTTAATAATTTTTTAGAGCTCTTGTTAATTGGATAATACAATGAGGATGAATAAAATTTGATACTTATGTAGTAAAATTTTATACTTATGTTAAAATCGATCCTTGTTAAAATTTTTAGAACATACTCGAGTGTTAATTTAACGTAATAAGATTAAATTATTTGAATATTTAAATTATGTTAAATTTATTATTAATTAAAATGGATACTTCACATTTCTTACTATTAAAATAATACAATTTACAAATATGTAAAAAAATAACGTAGTTTTAAAATGTAAATTCTAAGATAAATGAATAAGATATAAGAGATAAAGGTACATAGGGAGAATTTTTTCTTAGAATTTACCCTGAAAGTATGACATGGAAAAACATTGTATTTCGAAGAATTTTAATGCAAATCTCTCTCATTTATTAATAAAACTACAATAAAATAAGTTTGATCAATTTTACTGAAGTGCATGGTAAAAATCTTTAAAATATTGTATTGTCACAACTACTATATTTTCAGGGTAAATTTTAAAAGAAAATTCTCTCCATGTATGTTAACATATCATAAATGTTTACTGAAGAAATAAATTACCGCACTGACTTCTATTTCACCTTACATTTTAGTTTTTATATTGTTGAAAAAATAGTTTTACCATTTGTTTCTAATTTCAAAGTATTTGTTTTGTGTTAATTTTGAACATATTTGTGTTATTTTTAACATACTTATCTTGTTTACAAATTACAAATTAATACAAAAATTCGGATGAATCATTTGGGACACGTGAAATTTGTTAAATTTAATTAAAATATTCCACTATATAAATTAAATAGAATCTCCTTTTTACATTGATTTGTTGACTTTGAGATAATTGTGAAAAGTGATGAAGCTTCGGCGATATTGCCAACGTTATGTCCGACTTTCGAGGATTTATTTGTCATGTTTGTGTCGATCAGGATTTAAGCAAGAATATCAGCAAATAGCCGTGGAACTTCCAGCGTTCTATAAGATTCTTTAAGTTAAAATCTCCAGCAAGTCGCCCTTCCTTCCGCTCAATCATCCCAGTTAACTTCGACTGCGAGTTTCGTGTTCTCAATTGCGAGTTTCGCGCACTTGTAGAAGTTACACCAAAGTGAAGCTGGCACGGATGACCGTAGTAATCGTACCCGAACTTAGCTATGTCGGATCGATTCGGGAATATTTCGATATAACTCCCGTCCCCCTTGAAATAACGCTTACAGTGGACTGAGATGTGCGGATGGGAATACCGTATTCTGGGTAAAAGGTATTCAGATACCCGCTCCCAATATCCGTTCAATTGAGAGAATTGCTCTGCTAACTTTCGCGACGTTACGAACTTTACAGCAGTGTTGGAGTTCCGCTCCAAATCGTCCCGGCATTAAGGAACTCGCGTAATGCCTGCGGCTGTCAAACTTCCCTCAATATTTGAACCGCGTGTAAACAAATAAATTTCTAGAATGCCACGTACGATCTTAACCTAGTATACACGATGGATCAGTCGCGGTTCATTTACTGCGGCACTTCTTTTCTTTAAAATATTGGGAGCATCTGGTTAAATGGTTTAATGGTTTCTATTCTTTTCTTTTTTTTAGTTCTTACAACTTTACAAATATTTTCTAAAAATGTTAAAGTAAGAATCACATAACCCGAGTAATCATCTAATTTTTTCTTTACATAAATAATTTTCTTCTCTCTCTCGCCTGGGATGTTTTTATATACCTCAATTAAAATTACTATTATTAACAATGTATATTATATATTATTAATTATTTTTCAATTTATTCTTTGAGAACATCATACAATGTGTAACAGAATAATCATTTCAGGCTTGTTTTTTAAAAAATGTATATTTTCTTGAAAAGAAAAAGTTTCTAGACAAAAATTGTAAGATTTTAAGGGCCACATTAGATAGCAATGTTAGTGTGACTTGGATAGTGTTGTAAAAGTAATGTAAAATCACTTCAAAATTTTTGGAAATCCCTATTTTTGATTGCATATCCTTGTAGCTCATTTTGATTTTTAAAGCACTATAATGAAGTTATTTTTCATTAAGAACTATCGGCATTATGAGATTTGAAAGATACAGTACTACCAGCATTGGCATCATTCGAGATGTCCGATTAACAACTAAAACCTTTCAAGGTTACAGCCTTAGTGTTAAGTCAAGGTCAAATGAAGGTTGGTTTTCTTATGTTCATTATTAATGAATCCAGACATGAACGATCTATCGTTTGTATTAGAGGAAAATCATCGTAAAGGTTAACGTCTTGCAATATCCATCGCTATATTTTCACATTTATGTTTTTACTGTACTATCACCACCTGTCTACGATGGATATTGGATACGCGACCGCAAATCGATGGGACTACGTTTCTGCCACTCTCCGCTAATGGATCATCTACTATGCAAAACGGCATGAGACAATATTTATAAATTCAAGAAAAATAATTTATGCAAAAGCAATAACAGTCGTTCGAAAAACATTCCTAGTGGCAACGTGTAGAGAGACAGAAAGTATTGTATTCGTGCCACAACAAACCATCTCGTCCGCTGACGAGACATAAAGTCGCGCAAATGTTGGCAAAACGCCAAGCGGCGGAACACGCAAGAAGGCGAATCGCTGTCGGGTACAGCTTGACAAGTTGCAGTCCACGGTGCCGGCTCAGTCACGCGCGGCTCGGTATTTAATCAACCTTAAACAACAAACAAACAACGAGAATTTATCCGCAATGTTGGCGCAAATCGCCTCGAAAAGCTCACAGAATCCTCTTTAATACGAATATAAATATTGGCGATGATCAACACGTTGTCATGCACGCCGCTCATTAGAACTGCGGAGCTTGCAGTCCCGTTTAAATAACGGCTATTTTATGACACATATTTTATGAGAAAATTTACCCTACATCTCGGAGCTACACGTCGCGAAGATTTATTTCGAGAACCTGTTATCAAAAAATGTGAAAAAACGGTACTCATTTCTCTTAACGCTTTACTACTAGGTGTCGCAAATGTTACATGGCCATTGAAAACTCGATCTTTTTTTTTCATCACGATTTAGCATGCAATATTCAGATTAATGCAAATATTATATACTGCGAATAGTTGATTCCTCGGTATAACATGGAATAAATCAAAATAATAGATAACGGAATATGAATTAACCGCGTGAGAATTCTAACAGGATATCCATATTAATCCTAAAAAATATGGATATAGATTTGACACGTAAGTGTTAAATATAATTTTTCCCCATATTAGTATTGATATAAAAAAAAATGAATGAATTTAACTATGTTAGTGTTAAATCATTTAAACTAAGAGTATCAAATCCAGAGTGTTAAATCCACATTATCTTGATGTTTATCAATACTACAATAACATAATGAAAATTATATAAATACCGGCATAATGTTAAATCCATTCCAGCTTGTCAAGATCATTCCCGCAATATTGCAACAAATTTTTATGCTATGTGAGTTATTTATTAGGTGTGGGAAAAAGTTCGTGGCGTATTTTTAATGGGAAAAACGCCACGAACTTTTTCCCATACCTAATATGTCAGCACTAAAAAGGGAATGAGAATTATATAACTAATATGGATGAAAATTATATAACTTGCATGGTGTTAAATTGCTATTGTTTAGAGTATAAAATAATATAATAAACATTCGCGCGAGCATAACTTGGAGCGCACAGCAGGAAGTATAATAATTCACCCGGAAGTATGTTCTTCATCGTTCGTACGCGTAGACTTATATTCGAGAAAATATTAGATACTGTTACCACCGTTGTAGTGCCATGAAAAAATAGTGTCTAGAGAAATATCTTGCAATTTAAAAGATTCAATCTTATCACGGTCGCTTAGACTTACTTGTGTATTTTCAGTCTCTTACTTTGAAAGTTACTCGCACGGGGAATTCCGGACGAATCATCAACTCGTTATTTTTATACTACTACGTTACACTAAGATAAGGCTTTAAAAACTCGACTTCACGTTATTGTACTACATAAGATCTACATTTTTCGCTGATAACACTCTACTTCATGTCTCAAGACTTTACAATATTCTCGATTATGTGTAACTTGCGTGTATGCTCGCCTCGCGGAATCGTGGACGTTGCCCGAGCTGTGTTGTAAAACATCATTTTGTAGTATGCCCCGAACGTATCTTGGTTCTGACAAGTCGGAGTGAGAAACTTATGCGACAAATGAGGCGATTTTCTCTACAGGGAAAGGTATGTGAAAACGCGAACGCTAATAGCTGATTTCGCTCACTCCGACCTGTCCGAAAGAAATAAATGCAACCGCGTTTAGAATCTGCTCCGAAAACGCGGCCTGGATATCATTTGAACCTTAACAATAATCATGGAATACTTTTTGTTAGATCTTGAGCGAAAATTTTTAATCGCCGTCGAGCTTTAAGAGCTGGTACCAACGTCAATAAACTTTGACGTTTCTTCTCTGTCTTGAGTAAAAAAAGTCTGTCTATTGCGAGTCGATATTCCAGAAATACTGTGATGAAGTTGGAGAATTTTATATTTTTGGTACTGAACACTCTTTGATAATTATACCGTAATTAAAATCTTAAAAGTAAAGATGTGCGATTATACAATATACCGCTAACAATGCGATTTTTTATCGTAATGCGATATGGAAGTGAGTTTTTAATCACAAAATCGCAACTACGATTAAAAATCATCAAATCATAAATTCAGCCTATCGGACTTTACTTATTAAGGCTCTTGCTTATTCATTATTTGACATTATCTATCTCAGATTATGACGTTAAAAAAAAATACACAAACAATTGCAAAACATAAAATATTAAGACAGAAATATGTTTCAATAAAACAAGATTTTTGAAAACTACAATTGATAGGATTAACTTGCAAAATATATTGAAAACTCTCCTTTTGTTAATTAATAGTCATATATCTGAAAATTAATTATGCATAATTAAAAACGAAATGAATTATGTTCACAGCTATAAATTATCAGATTAATAATGTATAGAAATAAATGTGATTTAATTTCTCCCCGCGAAACAAGAAGATATAGTTTTCAGTATATTTTATAGCCTATATTCAGAATACTCTTATAACGATTATCGCGCATTTAATATGTAATTTCAGTTATACATATTGTAGAATTTTTGACATAAAAGTTTATCAATAAAAGCATTTTAAATATGGATCTATAAGTTTATTCTACAATTTGTATAACTGAAATTACATATTAAATGCGCATTGTAATTTTATTGAAAAATACTTGCACATATTTAAATGTATTGTATAATAATTGGCAAAAAATTTAATAGTGTTTTCTCACTTCTGATGCATCACAATTTGAAATAGTACTGTTAGGATACTGGAAAGGCCTTAACATTTATACATACAGGAAAACAGTAAAGTGAAAATTGTTTTTACCTCGCATAATTTAAACGTTATTTTGGATTTGTTTATTAGCAAAAGAATTTTTAGCAAAGGCAAAAAATGATTACAGAAGAGCGTATACGTTTAATTAACGGGTAGCACGTATAACTATCCTAATATTTCTACAATAAATGCAGATTCCTACACCGAATAAATTTTAATTATAGTCGTATTCGGTTTTAATTCGGTATACTAATCTTTTAACATTAAAAACTAAAAAGCTTTATAAGTAATTTTTATATGGCTATATATAATATACCATTTATTTCTTTTTAGAGTGACATTTATTAAATTATTAGAGATATATTTTAATTTGTATAAAATCCAGAAATGCATACAATTCAGAATGATATTTGCGATGAAATAATATGAGATTCAAAATTATTTACAATATAAAATATGTTATACACATTTCAAAATTATATAGTAAAATCATCATTTATCATGATGCGATATGTATTCACATTTACAAGAAAAATCGCGATGCACAATTTTAAATCGTACATCTCTACTTAAGATAAAGCGCGCTCGAGATAAGTTGAAAAATAAATATTCCATTATTTTATTTGCACTTGTAAAACTACTTTGTTCTAACTTGATTGATTTCATCAGCTTTAATCAAATCAAATCTCCAAATTTATCAAAGGACTCGCATAAGTAGGATTATAATCAACAGAAGATAATGAATCACTGACCTGGAATTAGTTACTTAAATCAGATTGTCGGTGCAACTCAATTCAAGTTGCAGACGGCGCATATCCGGCTCTCGGCGAGAGGATGAATCTCTCCGCCGATGTATGAGATGATCAGGGCGAAGAGTGTCAACGATGATCTCCCTCAACAATCATTCCAGCAAAAGAGAACCTCTTTCCCGTAATTCTTCATTTCTCTCGAGTTATCGCGTGGTGGCGATCGAAAGTTCTATTTTTCTAACATAGTCCGATTTCGCTTCGACGCATATCAGCAATATTATTGTGTCAAAAGTTGCAAGATTGGGAGAATATCGCTGTCGCCTCGATCGGGACAAAAGCAAATTTTCGTGATTTTCGACGGGATTTTTAACGTCGACGTTTCACGCATCGATCTTGATGGCAACGTGTCAGGTGGGAGAAGATTGCACCAGCAGAGGCAACCATGCGCCACAATAGAGAAAGAGAGAGAGAGAGAGAGAGAGAGAGAGAGAGATTTTAAAAAGAGAGAGATTTTAATGAAAAAAGAAATAAATCCCTCAGCTTCAAGAAATCTAGCTTTTCCAATATTCGTGGACACCCCCTGTGTGTCTTCTGATTATTTTCTTATAAAATAAGATCCGGCTTTGAAATTGTTTCTCTATTCTGGCGCAATATAGTTAACTCTGCCGATGGACGCTTGCCCAAGACTTAACGCGGAGAATAGAAGGCGAGAGAAAGGAGAAAATGAACGAGCGGTGTGTTGAGTTAAGTTTATCTTCGTATAAGGAGTTATTAAGTAAAAAGAAAAAAAAACCCATCGTCTTTTAAGCAATTTTTACAATTTTCAACGGGAAGCATAAATGTAAGAGTCGAATCTCGCTTAGTGAAATTCCTAGATGCTTTTCGTGTTAATTGAATTCTCGTAGTGAACGCTTTATGCGAGCTGAGAGTCTCTCGTATTTCGTGACGCGGAGAAAGGTAGAGAAGGACGGAGGAGATAAACGGCGCGCGACGAAAAGTGCTTGATGAAGGAACGCAGAAAGGAAATCAAAAAGCCCAACACGTGCCTGCTCCAGGCGATGTTTCCCCATTTTCTCTACATTCATCTCGGTAAGGTGCGTCTTTTCGCGAGCGGCCTTTTTCCAAAGCGGGGCGTCATTAACGTTGGTAATTAGCGATTTAACAGACACCGAACGCGTGATCAGAATGATGGAAGTGTTAAAAAAAAAGAAATAAAAAAAGCACTGAGCGCGCGAAGAGTAATCACTCGCGAAACCCCGAGGGTCATTACATACGTAACTATCGGTCCGGGATAATTATTCCATTTGTATTCGTTAAACGGGCTTGCACATTTATTCGAACGAGATCAGCACGATAGAATATCTGTTGCATCAGTTTGCGCAGTTTATTCTTTACGATTTAACATAATTTTAACCGCTGGCTCGACTCAATTCCATTTCGATAGCGCTAATGGCTGTGAAATAAGCGTTTTCAATGCAAATTTAATCCGACAAACAAGTCTCAACGTCGCATTCGTACCTGTAGCCATTTATATCGCGTGTATAATGCAACGCGGCAATCGAATCTTGAATCTCCTGAAGCGCATTACGATAATTAATTTAAAGCCGTCGGCTCCGGATTTAATTTCGCCATATTACAGCACGAACGAGAAATTAGTCATTTCACAGATGGTTTTCCCGCGGATGTCTGCACCGCAATTGATATCCGGTTCTAATTTGTGACAACGGTTTTGAGACACAAGTCGGAGACACGTCAGTGAGACAAAGGATGGCGTTGTCGAGGATAAAGCTGTCGGACGATTGCATCTGCACATCGCACTTCCATCACTCCGAGATTTGGAATTTTTATCGCAATCTCGAACGCGCTCGCGAATTCCACCTGTATTTCTAAAGTTGGAAATAAATGGAATGTTTATGATGATGAGATTCCATCGATTCAACGCGCACGCAACGCGGCTTTCGATAAGAATTTATAAGCTCTATGTCCTGTTTTTCCGGCCTTCTCGTTCGCTTTAGTATTTTTTGTATTAATAAGCTAGAAATAAATCTGTTGCAACTTTATACGTGCCTCGAGAAGGATTGTGAGGCTTAACCTTCTGTAATCCATTTCCTGATTGTTATTGAACCACTTTGACTATATTACTTCTCTGGAAAGCGTTGCTTATTTCACAAAAGTACATGAATCGGTGTATCTATCACGATAGCAAGAAAATATATGTTATTTCACTGTGAGTTATAGAAGGTTGACGTAACAAGAGTCTATGCGATTATCTAGAGTACCCAGAACTATTACCGCTTCTCCCATTTAATGAATTCTTTGACCATCCCATCTTTTTCTTAGCGAGAATACCGGTAGTCATCCTCCAGCCTTACATCAATTAAAAGTAATATATCAATGTAATAACTTTGCATTCAATAATATAAATATATAACATATAATTATATAACATATGTTGAGTGTGAAATTATAACAATGATGTTACGTTACTTTTAATTGGTGCTGACTAAGCCTCTTTTGGTGAGATATTGTCATAAAATTATCTATTTATGACTCAAAATAAATTTTTTAATTAATATCCACAAGTGTAAGTTATAAAATTCTATTCTTAACTCTATGATACATTTCAATACAACAAGTCTAACATGTTTAATATTAAACATAAAAATTTTTTAAATAAGAGAAATAACAGTCGGCTGTATTTTTCCTAAAGAATTTATTATATACGTGGTGGAAAAAATCGTAGATGGGAAAAGTAAAAGGTTTTGGGATAGTCTCAGTGTACAGATCCTACACTGAAAAAAGTTTTGATTGTATTAATAAAAGATACAAACAAAATTCCAATCATATCAATCAAAATTTTAATTATCGTATTGAATTTATCTTAACTTGATCTTGATTAGAATGTGTTTGGTAGATTTAACCTTTAAATAGGTAAATGGTTTAAAGAAGCACAAGTTGGCAGATAGGATGCTCAAAGCACCCTAAAAAAATTTATTTTTATAGTTATACTTTTACTAGTATATTATGTTGAAATTAATTAAATTTACATGTGTCATATTTTTATGAGATAGAAGAATATTTCAATAGTCACATTACATTCTCATAAGATAGAGGAATGTAAAAATAATGAACTTTATGACTTCCGGACATATCTAGACAATACTTTTTATTTTCCTATTCCAGAAGTAAGTATAAAGTTTTAAAGAACTACTAAACCTAGAGTATTGTGACCATTCCACTTATCCTCTTAATCCTTAGTACGATTGGATCATTTGTGTCTTGCGCAATTTCTTTTCTTTGAGATACTAACATTCGGCTAAATAATTATCTTTTTCCTTTTCTTTATATAATATCTGATTTAAACCTATAGTTGAATCTATAAAAATTCCAATTAATACAACAATAAGACTTTTTTCAGTGTAAGTTTCACTGGAGCGGATCTTAAGTTAAAAGCATCTCCCCGTATTAAATATACTACTTGAAGTGTATTACGAAATTACAAAGTGTAAATATGACGGTCAATACCGTGAATTATTCATATGTTTCCTTCAATAGTCACTTCCGAGGACAAACGCTCTGGAAGGCGACAAAACCTAACGGAATTGTAAAGGAATTGAACAGAGATATATATTGGAATAAGCGTGAGTTTTTTCCGACACTTCTCTCCACAATTATCCTCTCTCACTCTCTATTTTTCTCGCACTCTTTCTCTATTTCTCTCATTTGTTTTACGTATCGGCGACCTTCGGAAAGAGCGAAGCTTTTCGAATTTGATGACGTTAAAATAAAAGGAAAAGTATATTCTCTATACTATAATAGTAAGATATTATTATTCTTAAGCGCTGCGATGCACGAAGGCTATTCTAATGTGTACCGTTATACTTATCGCTACTTGTACCGCTACTATTACCGCTAGTATGTACTCTAACGCTAACTACTGTTACTATATTTGCAGCAAACGTGCGAAACTTTTCCGTCTAAATGCATATATACATTCTCGAGAGACACGCCCATAAAACACACGTATACTGTCTACACATACACGCGCATACACACATGAACATTGCGTTCGTTTCGTGCACACGGAAAGATGAACACGACATGTACACTTAATAAACGTCAACATCATTGTTTTACGAACTTTCTGTGATAATTATTAACAATCACTAAATACGAGGAGAAATACTTAATACGAAGAAAATGGAGAAGGAGCGAGATGACGGAAAGTCTAATGAGGAGGGAAGAAAAGGCTCGATTAAACGATAAGATGGGAGGAGAAGCATGATATTAATGGAACGAAAGGCGTCTTGTTAGAGGTGATATAAAATTATTGTTCCGTAGTTTGTTGTACGATCGACGATCCGTTGAAATGGTTGCACTTGCTCTGGTTCTGCAGCAAATAAAGAGAAAAAAAGAAGAAGAAAAGAAGAAAAAATGAAAGCAGAGAGCGAATGCAACAAATAACGCGACCTCGAGACGTTGTTCGGTTACCACAAAAATCTAAGCGCATTGTTATTTTGTATGGTCCCATGCGTTTTTCTAAATGACGACATCGTGACATGCGATATGATGGCGATTAATAAAAATAATTTCAAGCACATACAGGTGTCTTTCTTGTACTTTTCTACGCCTATCCTTCTTAAAACTCTTCCAGCTACCTGGAACTCTTTCCTTCCTGTAGAATTATCTGTGATTCTTAAACATGCAGCCTTTGAGTATCCTGTTAATAAAAATAAAACATTCGTAATCTCCTTAAGATTATACGTAGAATATATTCCTATTTCTAATTAATGTTCCTGTCATTAACCTTTGTACATATCTATATAGTGATTGTAAAAAGTATAAAACTATAAAAATCTTATTTATAGAAATAAACATTAATTTGCAATTTATTAATAGTACATTCTAATATAAAAAAAGGGCTTTATAAAAATAATCGTGTTCACATAATAATATCTTAGAAGTTAAATTTTTTGACGAAACGAATACTTGCCGTGTCAAAATAGTTTTTTCATTTGACTTATTATTAAAATTTTTCATTTTGGCTTATTATTAAAATAATATTTCAATTATTGTATATATTTTTAGATAGAAAAATTTGAGAAATATAATCTTGATGTTATTTTTTGTTAATAAATTACTAATAAATTACTAATTTTTGTTAATAAATTACTAATTAATGTTTACTTTATAAAAATAAAGTTTTTTTCTAAAAGATATTTCTCCTGTACTAATACTTTTGCACTCACTGTAGCTCTTAATTTGCGCAAAAAATATTAATTTATGATTTTTTTCTTTTAAATCTTCAAACAAATTTTTTTATGTACGTAAGTATTAAAAGGAAAGAATATCACGAATAAATTTCAAATGATATCTGAATAATCAAATGCATTCCGCACACAACATCAACGCTACATCAATACAATTGCAAAGTATTACGTGGAAAATATGTTTCTATGAAAAATATTTTTCTTGGCGATTATAGTATTTACGTTCGATAGGCAGAAAAACACTTCGCTTGAACGAGATATCAGATTATCGGGTTTCTCGCGAAAAATCGAATGACACGACTAGCGCATGTAATGAAAAAAAAAAAAAAAAAAAAAAAAAAAAAAAAAAAA
>NW_017259246.1:582936-584064 GCF_001594045.1 Atta colombica
ACTGCGGATAACAGTATCCCGGTGAATGCGCTTTTGCGCTATCGTGTTCGCGTATTCAATCTGGTTTACCGCTTGAGCTGTCGCAAGTGCCAGCTGCAACTCGTGCAGCTCATCCGCGTGTCGAATGTCCTCGTTCAGAGCCTGGATCCTGAATCGAATCTCCTGAATAGCCATCTCAGCGATTTTCACTTTTAGCCGCTTCTCCTCGGTCTGCAACATAATCGTTCTCTGTAGTTTCCAAATCCCTTTCCCGCGGGACGAGAATTGCGTACTTCCAGCTGGTGCAGCGTCAACCGGTAATTTAGCTCATCCTGCAGTTCCCATCGGACCAGGTCAGCCTCATCTTGATCCCATAATCGCACATTTGGAATACGCGACCTCGTAGTTCCACTGGAATCATCCCGTTGACTTCCCGACACTGCGCTCTCGTCGATTTTCGATTCTTCGCGGTTTCCTTTGTGGCATCCCGTCGAATCCCGGATACCAGGAGCAGCGGAATTTTCCTTCGCAAAATCTTCCTTGATCGTTACAGGAATCTTTTTCGCTGATACTGAGCATGAAACTTTGCTCCAGGACATAAATTTTGACGGCAGGATGGTAGATCCCTCCTTCGCTGGTTCCAATTTCCGGCGTATTTCAATTGCATTCCTTCGGTTACTAATTACTTCACTGTGATTATCAATCTGTCGGGGCTGAAGTAAGAAGCAGCGTCCTTTTGCTGAGCCTGCAGCGGTCGGGAAAATGGACTGATCGTCGCTCCCGCGTTTCTTGCTTGACGATGCAGCTGCTGGTTAAACGGAGAGATGAAATTTTTTTATTGCCAGCAACACGCTAGCGATCTGTAATTTCGATTTTCTTTCTTGCGATCCTTTCGCGAAGACATATTTATTGAAGCAAGAAATAACGTTGATATCTTTCTTTCGGATAAGAATACTATTTTGAATTTGATCGTATGAATATAATTAAATAAAGAATCTCATATATTTTGTTAACTCTCCGCTGATATCTGCATTTGTAATACAGTTACCGATGCTGAGTCTGTGAGATTTAATTTTCTAAAAGACTCTAATTAATTTTAAGGACTCAAAAATGATGAACTAGTATATAAAAAAAAAATAAAAACTAACA
>NW_017259246.1:584164-598791 GCF_001594045.1 Atta colombica
TTGATATTTTTTTCACAAAGAGATTTATAATTGTGAATCTAATAAATCCAGTCTCGAAGAATTAAAGGATTGTTTGATAATGCATAGAAAGAATAATTCTGCTGAAAGATCTTTTAAAAAAAAGTTTGCTGGATGAATATTAACAATAAATAAACCTATAAGGATAAATAAGTTTATTTAAATAAATGTGAAAGCCCATATACTGGACATTTTTAATACCTAAGTTTATTTTAATAACAATAACTCAAATTTGCAGATGTAAATTATAAAGAATTGAACATGTCCAATATACTGAGCTCCAGAGAGTTAAGAAAAAATAAACTAGAAAAACTCAGAAAAAGAAAAATAATGATCAAATAACAATTCAGTAGTTATTGCTCGTTGTATAATGCACAGCTGGTCTAAAAAATTGATGAAATGGAATCAAATTCTTTCACCTGAGACGACAGAAATGTCGCTTTGAAAAAACCTATCTAAACGCAACGCACCGTCTTCGCGTTTCCTTTTCGGTTGATTCCTGCAGAAAAGCTCGGGAGTTCTTTCAGGACAAATCACTGACACAGTCACGCTATTGTCCGAAATGTCGGTGTTAGATACTATCACGTCAGTGCTTATTGGTTTCTCCGGTTCATGGTTTGTCACACCCGATGGCCTTGGTTCTTCATAAATCTTATTCGAAAATCCCTTACTTTGCGAAATGTCCAAGCTGGATCGATTCTTACCAAGTGAATCTAAATCTAAAAGTTACAGACTGCTATATTATAGTAGCTATTCTTCTTTTCGGCGTCTGCTATTTTTTTTTCTATTTTCTTAATATATATCATTCTTAATATATATCTTAATATATATCGTTCATAAATTCAGGAATACTTGCATTTTTCTCGCATTTCACGAAGAATTAAGTTGAAGTTTCAAAAATTGTTGAAAAAATTTATGCAAATGAAAAACATTATAACAAATTTTTTTCTTTTTTTCCGCAAAATCTTTAATTTTAAAATTAAATAACAAAAATTTATTTTTGTAAAAATAAATTTTTACACAAGAAATTCGATATTATTGAGAAAAATCCTCGCAATTTTTTTAAAAACCATTTTCAAACTTTGTTAAAAAGTCTACTTTAAAATACTTTTTCATTAATTTTTATTCGATTTCATCAAGAATTTCATCAAGCTATAGTATTATTTTAAAAAAAATAAAAAATATTGATACAAGTTTTTAGTTTTATGTAATTTAGGAACAAAAATATCATAAAAACAAAATTAAACAATAAATCTAAAGTTCTTCTCTTTCTAAATATTTTTGAAAATTTCTCTACAACATTTTTTCATCGAAATACCTTTTGTGAAAATTGCAAGCATTTCCGAATTTATGAACCGTATATACTTTTTTAAGAATTTATAAAAAAATATGCAATTCTCCATGAAAACGATTGTAACTTTCATGAGGAATTTCATGAGGATATCGTTCTGTGAGCAGCACACGAATGAATAAAAATGTCATATGTATTGAGCAGATAAAATCATAAAATCGATGGCTGTTGGAGAAGTACTCTTTTAATGGCGCAGTTGGTAGCCATACGAGGGTCTGAAAGGTCCACGGAGAAAGTGATGACACTCTTTGATACACTTTCGACAAACGAATAGAATAATAAAATGAATAGAGAAGTCAATCGCATTATTGAGTCTCGATAAAAGCCGACTGTGATCTCAAAACGATGGAGCAAGTTTAAAGAAACAAGCTTATCGACTCACGAAGATCTGACAGATCTGAGGTTTAAAGAAGTACGAAATATTCTTTAGAGCGACGATGACGATAAGCGAGTCTTGTAATAAGGATAAGGAATGTAATAAAACTTAGGGCTTCTTAAAAACAGCCGAGTACTTCCGTGGAAGTGGTTTATCATCACGAGACAGAAGCTATAAGAGATTGAAAAGTTTAGGTACTTTTTCAGAATGTCCTTCATAAAAACGACGATGTTAGAGCAGAGTAAAAATCATTATCTCTTTTACTACGCATGAACTATCTGTGTAATGTAATTCATGTGTAATGTAACTACTGTGTAACATAAGTGCTGATAAAAAGATCGTAATCGACATCAACTAAAAATAACACATATCTATTATAATTTTTTACACTCAACAATGTAACTGTTGTGTAATATTATGTTGTGTTATATTGTTAAGTGCGAAATAATAGCATAGATGTTATGTTATATTTTTAATTGGTATATTGGTCGATTGGAATATTTCCAATGTCTGCTGAAAAATCTAAAAGTTTGTTAGATATAGATCTAAAAATAATTTCGTTGGACTATCAAAATAATTACGTTGAAATAATAATGAACAGTGCTGTAAAAAATTTTAATATTCTAACTAATTTGAACTTACAACAAAGTTATTTTTATTTTGATGATCGAACAAAATTATTATTTTCAGATCCAGCAAAATTTTTAATTTTCCAATAAAATCATTCTTCTCTTGTATCATTTCATTTTTCGTACTGTAATTCAGATAGTATTCACCAAATATCAAATTACATATAACGTATCTGTTAGTTATAATTTTTCATTCAACAATATAACTGTAATATAACACGTGTATTATGTTACAGTATATTGTTGTGTTACAGTATTGAATGTTATATTATTAAGTAGACAATTACAACTAAGAGGTATGTAACTTATTGCTGGGTATATTCTTTGATACATCCTGTTAGACCGCCCTAATTTGCGAAAGTGAATAATTACGATTCGGAAGAGATCGATGGACAGATTAAACAGTATTGCCGCGGAGGAGTTTAAAAACGGAGACATTTTCCAAAAAAGCCGCGAGATAAGCAAAGAGAAATACCGGTCGGGTGGATCGACGTAGAATTTAATTTCCGGAAGAACGTTCCGTTATCCTCGTATATCTCATGACGATATCCTGGATCGTTGATGTTTCGTAGTGATGCATCGTTGTGAGGAGAGATGCAGGGAGCTGCTCGTTCCTTGGCAGTCTTCGTTATTTCGAGATTATCACGGTTTTCAGAGATTTCCGAATACGTTGCCTCCTCTACTGCGGGTTTCGAAGTTGCACTCGAGTGCTTCTTTATGCCCTGCACAAGTTTATTTCGCACGAGTTGATTTACGTGAGAGAGCTGGATTTTGTGGTAAGACAAAACATGATGGAAAATGTGAGTAGGAAGATGTAAATTAAGTTACAAATAACTTTTGGCAAATTGTCAAGTATTCTCTGGCATGAACGTACCGTTTAGAGCCATAATTTCAGTAAGACATCGCAAGAAGTAAAAAGAAAAAAATCGAAACGATCGTGGGAAAAAATCTTTATTATCTTTCTTTCGACATTTAACCCTCCCGGAGTTTTAACCCACCTGTCGTTAAAATCAGTAAAACAGTTACTGACGTCGAGTCTGCAAAATCCATTTAATTTATTAATAATAAAGCACTAATTAATTTCAAGAAACCAAAATGATGTAATTCGAATAAAAAGGTATATTTGAATACTAAGTATATTTGAATACTAAATATATTTTAATAATAAGAATAATCCAAATTTGTAGATGTAACATAATAAAAATTGAATTATGTGTATTTGACGAAGAGACTTGTAATTGCGAGGCAAATAGATTCACCGTCAATTCCGGACGGTTAAAGAATCGTTAATATTTAAACGAAAAGAACGAATCTTGCCGAAAGATCTAAATTTTGCTGGATACATATATAAATCTGAAAATAATTTTGTTGAACCATCATATCTGAGTAAACAAAATTTTAGATCTTTCAGCAAAATCATTCTTTCCGTGTAACCTGTTGTACATCTAACTTATTATCTTATGTGTACTTTCATATGTGTTTCTCATTCACTATCGATCTGTTGAAAATAAAAAATAGATAAGTCTCGAGAGGAAAAAGCTGAGATAAGCGAGTCAGAGCATCGAAGGAGAGTTCGAGGCTCGGAGAGCCAGGAAGAAAAGAAAAAAGAAAAGAAGCGTCGTTTAGCAAGCGAATTTCAGGTCGCCTATCGATGCTAATTTCACGAGCGAGAAATCCAGACATATACGGACGCGCCACGCGTGATTTACCGCTTGGGCTCTCCTGCCGTGATACTTGTAGTTCTGCCAGTACTTCTTTAACTGCGCCGACGTCTTGCCAGTGAAACCCGCTTGGTGGAAGTCTCGCTCGATCGCGCGCCAGATCTCTCGGCGATCAAACACCGACGCGCTCTTGTCGTCCAGCAGTGGCGCGTACTGTCCCATTATGTTCAACAAAACGAAACGTTCGTCCTTGCTGAATTGATTCCTCTTCCTGCTGTTATCCTCCTCCTCCTCCAACAAACGGCATGGCCGCATTCTTGCGAAATCCACGTGGATTTCGACTTTTCCCCGCTAAACTTTCGCACGAATTTTTTCGCTCCTCAATGCTGCTCTTCCGCGATCCCCCGTGGACTGTGGACTCGCGAATCGCGGCAGTCGTCGATCCTAATCTCGGCTTTTGTTTCGACATGCAAAACATGCTATCTGCGATGCGCAGATTTTTCGCCGCCGACAGCAGCGTGCTCGTTTATCGCCGTGTACGGACGACCGTTTGAAATGCTTGACCCGCTGTATACGGATGATGGCGATGGAAGAAGGAAGAAAGAGCCCGGCGGCGTTTTATCGATGGTCATGCAGACTCCTCTCCTTGCGCAATCTCTTCTTGGGATTTATATTTTTATGTTGCACTCGAATGAAAATGAGTAGCAACAATTATAATGATCATGTACGCGGGTATTATATAGGCAGGCTATTCATCTCTTCCTCGCTTCTTCACGCTGCACTTATCCGTTGCCTCCGATATTACAGGAGCGTATCGCTGCTATTGTAATTGCATGCCCACAGGACACTTAACTTTCTATCGTCCGAACGCGTCTCCAAACGTGATGACTACATCGACATATCGTTGTTTGCGTAATATTTGCCATCCTCGGCTTCCTGAAGAGATCTCGCCGCCGCTACGGGCGAGTAGGAGTTAACGCAATTTACGACAGTTGGGAAGCAGTTTAGAAAAAAAAGAAAGACAGAAAAAGATCCGGCCAGCTTTGTTTGTATGGGAGAGAAACCAACGTAAAACAAATGCCATGAACGCGTTTTGTCTGTCATTTAAATGAAACGAGAACGACAATTTCGGAGATAATCCCGAGGGATGTAGCGGATGAATCGTCATTTCTCGCGGATTTCTATGTTTATTTTACTCTTTAGGGATGTATATCACATCTCAAAACATTTCAAAAATATAAAAATTTCATATATCGTTCTATTATTACGTTTGAGTAAAATTTGTGCACAATTTTCTTATTGGCTTAAAAATTAATTTTTTTATTTTCCTTGATTTTTCTATAAAATCGCATTTTACTTCCAAATTTGACGAGAAAATAGCATTCCGAATTAAATTAAACTTTTTATGTGTACTAATAAAGTTCTAATAAATATTCTGACAAAAATTTATTTCGATTCACTTATTCCTTTAAAAATTATTTACCTAATATTGCAGCGGATATGATATCGTGCGCTACATAAATCATCGTAAGTCAAATTATTTACAAATTCAATATTAAACTTATTTTTCCACTTACTTGTCCAAAAGTTATTT
Organism: Atta colombica; assembly: GCF_001594045.1. NCBI lineage: Eukaryota > Metazoa > Arthropoda > Insecta > Hymenoptera > Formicidae > Atta > Atta colombica. The sequence goes on from NW_017259246.1 coordinate 589,794, forward strand.
ATCTAAACTGCAGCAAAATATGGATCATCACATTATAAGCCAAATTATTTGATTTACGAATTAAATCAAATTCTTTCTTATATTAATAAAACTTTAATAAATATTCATGTAAAAGATGAATTCATCAAGATGCAATTATTTTTAAAAGTCATTTACCTAAAATTGCAGCAGAATATAGTTATTGCGCTACGTAAGCTATATATTATGAGCCAAATTATTTTTTGTTTTGTTTCTTGCAATTCATTTCAAGACGTATATATTTACGGCCAAAATTTTCTGACTGATATTGGCTTTTTTGACTGATTCTTTGGCTGATTCTTTTAGCTGATATTATATGGAGAAACATCCTTAATGCTTTTCTCTTTTTTTTTTCCACCATTTTTCTTTATACGCAGCGACCGTAATATCTGACGAACCTAAGATCGTCCAGTATGCTAAAATCTAAAAGACCATCGCGAGAAAGTGACAGCACTCTTTGTGTGGCGGTAGTAAGGTCGTAAAACGCGCGCGCAACCATCACGACGAGCGGTTCAACAATATATATCCGCTGATTAATTACACATTTTCTCCGCGGTCCACCGCCGGTTGGGACTTTGCATAATCCCGACGAACGACAGGTGGTAACCCAGAAAGCGAATCGATGGACGGATTCGTTCGCGCTTCAGCAACTTCAAAGAAGCGTACCTGAAAATTCGTCTTTAGCGCCTCTTAGCGACTCATTCTTTTCCAAGCGAGATTCTCGCCCTTGTGAAACGAGATATTCTCGTCTCTCTGTGTGAACCGTGTATATTGCGCAGACCGGAATAATTGGCGTGTACGAACAATTGTGAGAGAGAGAAAGAGACGGCTAACTTGAATATCGGTATTACGAAATCGCAATCAAATGATGCTCGAGAATGTGCACGAGATTAACGCACCGAGAAAGTGTGAAGTTATCAAGCTTCGTGATGAACTGATTGGCGCCGCGTGAGAGTTTATACACATCTAACATCGCTAAATGATGTGGATAAAGCGTCTTGCGTTACAAAATTGCGCATTTAAATGTCGCGAAAAAGGCACTTTTTCAGATAATATAAGAGTAGTGTTACGGAGCTGTTGAACTTTTTAATTCCTACTTGCTTGATATACGGTTTATATATTGCAGTAGTTTCAATTCCGCTAATCCCGTTACTGATTAATCCCTCGGATTTTCCTCGTATATCTTACGGTCTCTATATTCGTACAATAATTAAAAGTCTAAAAAATGTAAGGACGAGATAAATGTGATTTTTCAGGCAATCATGGAAAACCGCAATTTTAAACGATATGGGAATTTCGGGATTGAAATTAAAGTCATAAGTTCACTTTGCTTTAAACGTAGCGCATGCTGTGGAATGGCATACCGAGCATTAATATTGTATTTACCGAAAAAAAATAGTTTGACAATTTTTATACGTTGTTGAGTAAGTTATTTTATAAATTTCCGATAAAATACAATACATACCAAAAGTATTCATACAGAGGAAATATCTTTTTTAAAAAAATCTTATTTTTAGAAAATAAATAATTTGTTAATAAAAGATAACTAGATTAAATATTTTTCAAAATTATTTTATCTAAAAAGATGTGTAATAATTAAAATGTTATCTCCATAATAAGCTAAAATCTTTTGAGATCATGAATATGATTATTTTCGCAATATTCTTTTGTTTATATTAGAACGTATTCATTAATTAATGCTTAAAAAGAAATCTAGTAGAAAATAAGCATTATTTTAAGCTCATAAATGCTTATTTTCTACTAGATTTCTAATAAGATTTTGTTAATAAATCTCTGTATAAATATTTTTTTGCCTTTATATAATCTTGAAGTTTAATAAATAACAGAATTACTATAAATAACTTAATAAATAGTAAACAAGGTTTCATTAAAATTCTTCGATCTGATATAAGAGAGTAATGGTGACAAATCCTAAGCATCGGTGATAGAAATCAGCAAGTGATAAATGGAACTTGGATGAACTGATTAACCTCGCAAAACGCTCGTTGAAGTTATTTCCGAAGTGACGTAATTACCAGATTTTCATCACAGAAAAGTGGCAAAAGCCGTCTCGCGAATTAATTTACACATCATATCATTTATCGCGATTGAGAAGCAGCGAAATTTAATCTATGAGCCACGCCAGTAAATTCCAAATGAGAAACGCAAATGCGAGATCGCGTTACACGGAAGTAAGCACTCTGCTCCCGAATATCACGAAGCGAACAACAATATATGATTTCATTAATAGCCTACACATGCCCGCTGTATTTGTGTTGTAAATATTGCGTTTAGCAAACTAACCAACAAGCGGAATTAATGTATCACCATGAAACACGCTCCCAATTGTATTTGCCTGTAACACTGTTAACTGTAATTGCACAAACGTGCAAAATACACGATTAGTTTAAACAAATACAGAATTTATATTACATAAAAAAACAATTTTATTCGAAATATCTAAAAATAAAACTATATACAGATTTGAAAATAATTTTATTAGAATATCAAAATAATTATATAGGACGCTGAAGCTAGTTGCTAAAAAGTCAGAACTTTATATTATCATCAATGCTTAAGCATTGCATGTAATTAATTTCAATAGTCTAACAAAATTATTTTTAGACCTGTGTCTAGCTAAATTTTCAGATACTTCAACAAAACCATTCTTTTCATATATATATATACAAAGAATAACAGTTTTGCTGAAGCATTTAAAAATTTAGCTGGACGTAGATCTAAAAATAATTTCGTTGAATATTATTAAAATAATTATGTAGAATGTCCAAGTTGTCTGGTTGCTGAAATGTAAAAACTGCAGCATTATCATCAACGCTCAAGCGTACCACGTAATTATTTTTACGATTTAATAAAATTATTTTTAGACCTGTGTCTAATTGAATTTTTTAATACTTTACTAAAATCGTATATAATACATACTAAAAATTTTTAAATACTTCATCAAACTAAAATCGTACATGTTAAAAATTTAGCTAAATACAGATCTGAAAATAATTTTGTTAGATTTTTAAAATAATTATGTAGAACGCTCACACAATTACTTGATTGCTAAAATATCAAAACTTTTTACATCAAAACTTTTATCGTGCTTGAATTTTCCACGTTATTTCAATGATTTAAAATTATTTTTGGATCTGTATCTATTCAAATTTTCAAATACATGAACAAAATCGTTCTTTTCGCGCACGGATACAGAATTCCTTCCCATTCTTCTCTCCTCGTCGATCGATCGAAAAGCATTTCACATTTGTAGATAGCTATTATAGAAATAATTTTCGCGTTTCCCTTCCCCCCTTCCTCCCCAACCCCCGTTCTATACTCACATCGGCTCGTGCCGGATGTTGAAAAATTAGACCGGAAGCGATCTGATATTAAGTGTTTGTTAGAACTTGATGATTATCTCGAAACTTGTCGTAACTGCCGCAATTGATAGTAGTTAGCACGGCAGCGTAATTAATAATTTTAAGCGAGAGGATCGAGAAATGGAGGCGTGCAAGTATTCGATCTTGCCGCTGGCAAGAGTTTGCGACTAGAACATCATGTGCGCACATTGTAGGTCCTGCGACAAACATGATGCGACATGATTGATGACAAGCGGTTATCACGCGGTGTCGATATGACGCCGCGCGACCAGTCGCGCGTTTCGACACGCACCGCAGGACATAAGGCGCGCGACGATCCAACCGGATTGTGTAAACCGTCTCGGCTCCGTAATGGGTCAGCTAATGCTTTTATCTTACGATTCTGCGCGCGTTTTGTGTGAGAATTGTGCATAAGAATCATACAATCACGTGTGAAGACGCGTGATTGCGATCGCAGACGGAACAGCGCGAAAAAATGTCGGTTTCCTGGATCGATTTCATTTGATCGTGTTTTTCTACCAATTTTGTTAATTTATACACTGCCAGATTATTCTAATATTATTATTGTAAATTAATTATTGTTACAATCTCGATCTCGAATAAATACTTTGTTTGCCTCGTAATAAAAAATATTTATTAAAAATTGTGATAAATGGAATAAAATTGGTTATCGTCACGTGTTATTGATCTACGTGTTTCGCTGCAATTTAACGTTAAAAACACTTGTTTAATATCCGTATTGTGAATAATAATAAATCTCATGTAAAAGAAATACAATTATGTGTTGCAGAATAAATACACGGTTATTTTAAAAAGTATATTTTTCCTACTTTTTCTTCTAATTTTGCACTCACTCTATCAATTAACAAGTGAAACATGTTCGCATTTATTGTTAAATTACACAACTAAGATTTAACACACAATACATTCCTAACTTTATTAATATTTGTAACATGTTCTCGTTGTTTGACATTTAACAGTACTCTCTAAATTCTTTGGAGTAGAATCTCATTCTAAAGAGTGAAAATTTAGCCAGTTAGGAAAAGAGTGGCTCAATTTTCAATCTTTAAGAGTGAGAGATTTCACTCTTCAGAGTGAGATTCACTTTAAAAGTTTTAGAGGGATATTATTGCTCATTTGCTACAACAACGTACAACAACATCGACACAAGTAAAACAAAACGGAATTTTCCAGAAAATTAATTTTGAATATTTTGAGAATGAAATGTTTCAAGTGTTTATTAGAATATTTTTATTTTAATTTTAAAATGCAATTTTGTAATAATATTGACTGTAGAGGAATAAAAGCAGTTTTATTCCTGTTTTAAAGAGTGTTTTTCTTTTTTACTTTGTTTCCGTTTTTTGCAAGCAACTCTATAAAAAATTATAATATTTTTAGTTACATTATCGTAGCGAACAAATGTTATGTTTATGTACATACATTTTTCCCCACATTTTCTTTTCTATACATTTTCTCCATATTACTATCTCTTAGCATTTATATACGTAAGACGTATTTCTTTCCATCATTCTGTCTTTAAATCGTTCGTTTAAGGCGTAATAGTGCGCGAGGCTTACCGACAATTTTTTCTCCGCGGTTCTGCGCGTGATGTGCGTGTATGGAAGTAATAGGTGCCAGAACACGTGATGGTTTTATTATTTAACATAATAGGAATGCTTAGGAGAGTTATGGTAATGAGCTATAATTATATAGCCACCAGTAATTCGATTATACGATCATGGATACTGTTGTATCTTTCCGAACCAGAACGAGAACTGTCCCGAGGGGAATAAACTATTGCTGAAATAAAAACGTCATTACATTGGATTTCCAAGGAAATCCAATGTGTGCAATTTAATTTCGCTGTTTAATTACTCCTGCGTATAATTTCCAAATGAAGCGCCTTGCGTTCGTTGCGCGAAACGTGCCGAGAACCGCGCTGAGCAGGAGAATGAAACTCGTGAAGCGTGAACCGTGAGTAACCCTAGATTATCTCGTTAAATTTATTGAGCGCGTCGTTAAAACGACGCGACGGGGGATTGCCAGCTTGATGCAAATTCCGGAAAATGCAATGCGATTCCAGACACGCCAATAAGTATGGAACCCTCTTGTAACGTCCAGTTCCTGGCGGTGTTGCGCGTTGCTCAACCGCTAATCACACCACAGGCCACGGAGAAAATCTTAACCACGCCGTAAACTTTTTCTTGATCCCGACGTAACAGTGCACGAACTTAAAAATGCGCGCGCCCGCGCGTTTCTCACGTTTCTTACGAATCGATACAGTTCGATGCGATGATCGAATAAAGTCCCTATCTAGCAATCTGACATTATTTATTATTTGTATCATTGTAACGTCAAAATGATGACAACCTCATTTTGCTACCTGGAGAGAAGGAAAAGTCAATTTTGTCCTATTTTTTATTAAACTTGATAAAAAATAGCGGAAACTGTCTCGGATGTAGTCTTGCCGGTCTGTTCGAAAATTATCCTCATATTTCCGATTTTTATGTATTTTAGCCATAATTTATAATATTTCTTTGTATTTTCTTCCCAAAAAATCCTCCAAAAATTCTCCTAAACTTTTTGTATCAAAAAATCTCTCGATATCTGATAACAATGCTCGGATCATGACATGAAAAATTTGAAAAGCAGATATGTTTAAAGGTTTTATACACTGAAAAAAATTTATTAACTTGACTAAATGCATTTAGTTTATAGTGATTATTTAGTTCGAGTATTTTATATATTTAGGTTAAATATATACGTGAGTCGTATCAATAAAATCTTGTAATTTAAACCATGTTATTTGTTTGAATTAACAAATATTTGCTTGACAGTCTATGACTATTGAATCAACTAATATTTTTTGGAATCAGTAACTTTTTTCTCAGTGTACAATTGTACACGTGTATGCAACATTTATGCCATTTTTTTAATGAAACTAGAAGATTGGTCGATGTTTAAACTAAAAAATCGTACTTTTCTAGAAACATTACAGAGAAGTATGTATGTGTATAGTGCGCCAAGCGCGTTCAACCAGTGCACTTTGTCACATTTCACGAAATTGCCGCGTATGCACGTAATAAAGACCAGTGAAACCCATCTCCGAAATGCCCTCATGAAATGTACCGAGGCGCTAATGATACCTAATAACGATGGGCAGTTGTAGCGCACAGGTGCACTCACATCGCGTTCATCACCCTGGCGGGCACGTTTAGACACGTTTTCATCGAGTGGGCTTTGAATATTTAACACCTCGTGACCGGCGCGATATTCGGCCGCTGAATTTTTCACGACGTCAGAGGTGATTTTTTTTCCTCGCTTCGGCGGGCGCCGAAATGAAATAACCTCGACAAAATTTAATCGGCGGTCAACGCGCAACGATATTTTTTCCTACATCAAAACTGCGCTGTAAATATATTTTCATCTGTATTGTTCCTACATCTCGGCTTTCTCTTTTATAAAGTCCTCGTTCTCTCGGTTAAATAAGGATAATAAAATGTCAAAATTTGTCATGGTTCTAATCTTCATCCCATATTTGGCCGAATGTGGTTCGTAAATGCACAGGGTAGAGAGTTTCGTGATATTAGTTAACTAAAATTTAATCTGCGACCCCACGTCGTTTTATAGTCCACTCTCCAGAGAAAGCCAGAAGAACAAATGCTAAAAGCGACATTAAGTAACACAGATTACTTTAAAAGATTATAAATATTAAAGAAAGGGAAATAACAAGAGTAAATTAAATTTAAATTAAATTATTAATTATATTGTAATATTATTTTATCCATTATGTAAAATCATTTAAAATTTTCGCTTGTTTTGATAACTAAATCAATAGTCAGTTGTAATATGTTTGAATATTATATTAAATAAAAGTAATAAGAGTTTATTAAATTAAATTAAATTATTAATTATATGGCAATATTACTGTAATTATTAATTAAATCATTAAAAATTCTTTGCGCGTTTTGTTTGATGAGTGTCGTAGAATCATAGAACGTTCATCGTACCAAGTGCATAAAAAAAACAATTCCTTTTTATTACCTCATTATTCGAGTAATACGGTTGCTATGTGATTACCATAGAATACCATAGAAAAAGTTTCAAGGCACAGTTGCGTAAGAATCGTTATACGATCCATCTTCCATGTGAATTATAAACGAATTCAGGACGAACGAATTAGGTCATGCCCGGAAACTTCATTTCTTCGTCGACAAGAGAAGGAACATCACTCGCGTATTTCACTCGCGTGAAAATATAGATTCGTCAAATTAAGGATTATTCTTACTATCCGGAAGATTATTCTTACTATCGCGTCGTCATCTTGTCACCTTTTAAGGATGACGAATATCCTGAACATAGAAATTCATGGATTATCGTCATTATTCCCAAATATGACTCAGAAAAATCACTTTCCTTAACGAAACGACGTTGAACCACCGATAATACTGGGCAGATAAATCATTTAACAGGTTCATCGATTTGCGTTTATTTTGTGGAACACTTAATCAAACTCTTATAGAGGATACGCGGAACTATTTTTACGGAAGAGAGTATTCTTAGTCTTTTGTCGATGCCCCAAATTACATTTACCTCGTGATCAAAGTTTTAATATTGTTATCTTTGTATCGATTAAATTAAATGAATTAAATACTGATATATCCGAACTCTATTTATCTTTATATATCTTGACATAATTAACAATTATTAAAAGAAACATCACAATGCGAGTTCAAAAATAATATTTTATATCACATAAAATTTCGTTTTATCTCTTTCATCCCCCTTAGAATGTTAATTGCTAAAAACTAATCTTTTTATGATTATAACAAAATATTTTTATACATTTAAATGAGAGCAATACAAGTAGAAAAACATACCCATTTTTATGATAAATTTGGTAAAATTTGGTAATTGAAATAGGTAGGGCCTAAACTTGGGCGGAATTTCGAACAACATGAAATAATTTTGCCTAATGCAATTTCGTCAACAAGTTTTTTTCATCTTACTATGATGATAAAATTATAGCAGACATTGTAAGAGAGATGGCACGCTCTTTCTACAGAGTCTACCTAGGTAAGGGGGTACAATACCTATATAAAGCTTGAATGAAGATGCTCCCAGCTATTCACTCTCACCTTTCTCATAAGCGCGCGCACAACGCAAATCTTCCGGCCAAATCGTGAAGGAAGATCGACTTTAACTACCTGGTGGCAATAATTTTCCACGGAAAGGATTTCACCTACAGGTGAGTCTCAACCTTTAATATTATGTATTGCATACATACACACACACACACACACACACACACACATATATATAAAATAAAAACACATATACATATTAGGGAAAAGAAAAGTCAATCTATATAATCTTTGAATTATTTTATATTCGGTGTTTCAATAGAATGTCTCACATATCTCATTCATCACTTTTCTACACATACGATATATGCATAAATTTATTTTATTATTAGAATATGTCTTAGATATATTTTAATAATATAAAATAAATAAAATAAATATAATAAAATAATCTTAAATATATTTTATTATTAGAATATATGTAAGTCAAAGCGTATTTACTAATTTGACAGC
>NW_017259246.1:598891-617218 GCF_001594045.1 Atta colombica
AGTACTTTCCTTGAACGTATACGGTGTCAAAGTCGTGAGCGAATTGCAGTCGAAGGAGAAAAGAGAAGCGAGTGTGAGAATCATTGTGCGAGAGTGAGAGTGAGAAATGATGATTGCTCGTTTTGGTCACCGTATCCTCGAAGAAAGTGAGCATACGTGTGAATATACACATATACATACATTGCGAGCTCGGCACGCACCGCGCATGATGGTACAGAAGTACAGAGATTCACTTGTTGCACGCAGATGTAGATATACGCAGATGTCGAGGAATTCCTCTCTTCTTATTTCTCAAGTGCCTTTGACAACAAACAATCAAATCGAGTATCAAAAAACAAATCGCAGGTTTTTATACTCGGCTGCAACAACCACTTGTATCTTTGTTTTAATTAAAATATTGAGTAATTAATATTTAAAGTTCAACTTCAAAATTTCTAAGTGCTACTGACAAACAATCAAATGAATCGAGTATCAAAAAACAAACCGCAGGTTTTTATACTCGGCTGCAATAATTATTTCTATCTTTTTTATATATTCTAATAATAAATATTGAGAAATTAAAATATTGAGAAATTAAAATTTAAAGTTAAACTTGAAAACATTTACGTGGCAAATAATTTTTTTTTAAATCACAAAACAGCGCGAAATTAAAAACTACAACAAATTTCTAGTATTAACTGTACCTTTCTATTATTTATATTAACTGTACGAAAAGATTCCGAAACCACCGGAAATAATGCTGAAGTTCAAAAGCAAGTATATTTTATTTTCCATTCGCTACGTGGGAAGAAGATAAAATCATATTGCTTGTTCGTACAATAGTAAAAGTCATTTCGCATGTCAAAAGTCTTCCGCACAAGCTGACTTCGCGCAAAGATACGGAAGAAAAAAATGATTATTGGAGTTTTCGTTGCACACGCCTCGTGACATTTATCTTCGCGGATTAGACGTTACGAAACGCATGAAGGAACAAGAAGAGTTTGCGACACACTTAGTCTCTATTGAATAAAAATATAAACGTGATGATGCAAGACTAGGTCCTAACCTCTTCTATATTAAGAGTTACGTCATTATTACTTGTATTAATATTAGTAATTATTAATAATCTATGAAATTGATGCCATTTATCTACATCTACATACATTTCTAATTATGAAATTTATAATGGATTGAGATTACTACATCTAACAAGAAAGAAATTTATCCACAAGTTATTCGTGTTAAATAACATGATTTGGAATATAAGAATTACGAAATACGTGCTATATGTAAATCCTTTAATAAAATTGCATATAAATTCTCTAATAAAATTCCTGAATTCGTATGAATTGATTGACAGAGAAATAATAATATTAGAATAATGAGAGAATAACTGAAACACATTGCATATATATCTAATTTAATATTTTGTTTGTACTTTGATTAATCGCGGTGAGTAAAATAAATTCCTAGAAAAAGAAAGTAATTTTGTTTTCGTGACAATCGATGACCTACTTTGAAAATACAACTTCCAAAGATATTTCTGCTCCAGATGCATCATTAAAAAAAATCTTTATAAAGCTATAATTTAATTGTTATTAAAATATGTTACTAATTTTGTTACAAAGTAATGCAATTGAAATATCTATTTTATCGAATAAACATTAAAAAAAAAATTTGTAAAATGTTCTTTGAAACAAATGTTTAAAAAAAGAGATTTTTACGAAACAATAATTTAAGTGCCATTAAAAAAAATACATATATATATATTACACTAATCATTTTATTATAAAACGAAACCGAAATATTTAGATTTTATCGAATAATCATTTTAAGCAGATTCTTTTTGAAGCAAGAAGTTTCCAAAATGTTTTCTACAGTGAGTTGTCAAAATCATCTTATAACATTCATAACTTCGTATTTTTATATCAACATCCTTATACACATGTACACAGTATTGACATCCTTTCGCTAGTCACGGTACTTAAAATGCGTTTTCTACAGCACTACATAATAGTAAAGACACGTGCGTGAAGAGTTTGATAAAAAAAAAAGAGAAAAGAAGGGGATCTCACACGCGCACACACGAGATGAAAGAGAAAGAGAGAGGGAGAGAAATAGAAAAAAAAGGAGAAATAAGGTGAAAGAGAGGATAAATCGTTCTCGTACGTGTGCAAAGAATATATTAAATGTCAATGAACGAGCTTGAAAAACGCGCATGCCTCACCATCCGAGGAATTTAACAGTAAAGTTCACGCTTTCCCAACCAAGTGTACCCACGGGGTATGTTTTTGCGGTCACTTAAAAATTCGCGAACGTCATTTGTCTCGGGACAAATAATCCTCCGGCGCAGAATTCATAGCCGAATCTTTGAAACAGATGATCGTAATTTTTTTTCTATTGAACGGGACAGTTATTTCTTTCTGAAATGCGGAGAAACCCAAAGAAGCTGATAGAATGTGTAAATCATTCGGTGAAGGAAAATATGAAAAACGGCGTATGGAAAAACGATGAAGATGTAAGATTTGTCGGTCGAACACGGTCAAGGTATTCTACTCGCGCGACTTTTGCCTGCGCTGAATGTCCGAACGAAAACTTATTTTCCCGCATCTATCGCACATTATACGAAGTTACGTATTTGGAATGGCCGATTGCTGACATTGATACGGTAGAAATCACGCTTGTATCACCTCGGTGATTTTTCACCGTCAACACAGCCGATTTCAGCGAATTAAGTCGGCATTCGCCGATGTATAAGGAAATCGATGTCCCCGTAACCCAGACCTATTGGACGTAACAGTTTTCACTACGTGAGTCCGCGCCGGCCGCAAACCACTGGCCGTTGTGTACACTTAAATCGTTCCGTCATTAGCATAATTCGCGCCATTAGCGTTCAGCGTCCAGCATGAGTAGTTCCTCTCTTGACACATCGAATTTAATTTAACGTGCTACGAATAATTTTGCGCTCGCCGAAATATTGCGCGTTTCTCGGAAGGATGCACCGCCATAATTTCATCTACCACCTGTCGTTTATACAGTATCGCTGAACAATATCGACTTCATTATATCGTACATATATATACATATAATATAAAGAATACAGTGAGTGTGTAAAAAGTATTTATATAGAGAAGATATCTTTTTCTTAGAAAGTAAACATTAATTAGCAATTTAATAAAGAATAAAGTAGATGGTTTTCAAAATTATTTTATCTAAAAAGAAATATGTAATATTATAATTAAAATATATTATCTCAATAATAAGCAAAAATAAAAAATGGTATTATTTGAATCTATCATTTACCGTTTATACGTACGTTGGACAATGTATCGATCTTATTATAATATATAGTTACATATAATATAAAGAATACAGTGAGTGCAAAGAGTATTCGTAAAAAAGAGATATCTTTTTAACAAACTTATTTTTAGAAAATAAATATTAATTAGCAATTTATTATTAAAAAATAAAATAAAATATTTCTCAAAATTATTTCACCAAAAGAGATGTGTAATATTTAAAATATGTTATCTCAATAATAAATAAAAATGTAGAATTGTATTATATGGACACACAAAATATTTGTATAGTCGAGAAATTTAACTTCTAAAAGATCATAAATATGATTCTTTTCATAAGCTCTTTTGTTTATGTTAAGACAGCGAACGCTATTCATCGTTATGAATTGTTAATTAATGTTTATCTTCAAACAAAGTTTTTTCATGAAAATCTTTTCTGTACAAATACTTTTTACCTTCACTGTATGTACCCAATTAAATCAGATGTTATTTTTGAACAGTGAGTTTTAAATTAAATTGTCGCGAGTAGAAGTAATTCAGATCATTTTAAAAAACCAGGAAAATATTCACGCTACTTGCATCATATTAAAACTTTAATGTAAAGAAAATTTCGCTTCATATCATAATAAAGATAATTCTACATCCTAACGTATGCTAATATAAAACAACCACACAGCCCGAATTATCGTAAATAAAGTTAATTATTTCCTAAATAAGTTATAAAAAAATTTTGATATTCTTTGTTACCTCAAATTAAAAATATTTTTTATATTAACAGTATTAGTTCGAGTTTTATATTAACAATATTAGTTGTAATTCCCGGTCGATGATCGAGCAGTCTTAATACGCATCAGATTTAAAGTCATAATAATCTCAAGTAGCCCAGTTCCATGATTCCATGGACCTAGCTCGTTACGAAACCTCCATAATAAACGAGTGCTATCTCGTCTCGTTATTAAAATGCCGACATCGACAACAAAGCAGCCGGCGATGTGGCGAAGAGGAAACCGCAACATCTCAAGTGCATGCTACACTTGCTTAATCGCGCGACCGCAAACAGCAACGTTACGGCCGGACTGCCTGCGCAAAGTTACACGAATTTCGCACAATTGCACGACGCGGAGACACAGACGTCGAGACAGAATGTTTCTTCGAGGTACAAATTATGATATTCTAATACGCCGACGCGGTGCCAGTAGATTTCGAAAGAATGTACCTTCCTCAGCACCGACAGAGCACGAGGTAGAGCATGGTGTTAATTAACGCGTAATTAGTACCGGCACGTTAATTTAATTTTCAACGTAATGGGGTCCAACTAGATCGAGAAAATTCTACTACTATCGATGTATATATACTACAGCGTGATATTGTATTCGCAAAATTACGGCCGAAACGAAAAATGAGACGCATATGTATAAATCCTTCGCGACTCGCACGCGTCAGAAACCGCAACAATTAGCGGTTCATCTTTCAATAGTTTAATGACATCAACGTATCAATTACATGTTGAGCGTACAGCGATTACTGAATACACTAAATAAAAGCGATGACAAATATCATTTTCTTAGATATATAATAAGAATGGCGTTTATCAAAGGCGATTTTCATCAACTTTAACCCTCAATTGTATGCAAAAAGAACAATTTTGTTGAAGTTATGCATTATCTGAAAATTTAGCTAATAATCTTACTTGGATTATCAAAATAATTATATAGAATGCTCTGACTAGTTGCTAAAATGTTAAAACTTTTTGCATCATTGTCACCAACGTTTAAGCGTTCTATACGTTTTAGCGTTTCTATATAATTATTTTAATAATCCAACAAAATTATTTTCATATATGTATCTAAATTTTTAGATAATTTAGCAAAATCTTCAGTGTAGATGATGCAGCTTCTAAAACTTCAGCCACTTATTTATATAACTTTCTTTTTAGAAAAACCAAAACTTGATTTTGTGCTAAGAAATACAAGAAGATACAATAGTAAATAAAAGTGATAAATAGTAAATAAAATAGAGTGCAATTACTCGTTTTTTTTTTTGTAGAAGTTCTTTATTAAAAAAGATTGTACTACGTAATCTACTATTGTGTAATGTCCAAATTAAGAGTTAAACAGGTTAAATATGTCGCTTTTGCATGACTCTGTCATATTTTTCATACTCGAGAATATTGCTGCGAAATTAGAAGAGAAGGTGGTATTATGGCCTTTCTAGGTATAATGTTTCTTCTTAATATCTTCGCTATTAGATGGCGAATTCTAATGATAATTTATTGAATCATATTTAATAAAATCATTTGTTCAGTAATCCCCTTTTATTATGACGCTATTATACCAATACATAACAGCTATTACAACCTATTTTTACTCTCAAGCATTTTTTAAAGCACATTTTTGCATTTAATTATACATATTTCTTCATTTTTCTTAAACCGCATATTAATTAGCGTATTTTGCAATAAACAATATAACTCCATGAAAATTCTAATTACTAATCTAATTATTGGTCTCTTTTTCATATAAAAATAATTATTCAGTAAGTTGATTGTAGCACTACATTCTAATCTGTAGTTCACATTACATATTGATACTATAAATTTTTACTGAGTAGCGAAAAAAGTAATTTGTTTTTTTAAACAAAACCAAATTTTAATTTTTGCAGAGAGATCATAGTATTCATTTCTTCTTTCTCTTTGATTATACAGTGTTGTTATATTCTTATAAATAATATTTTAAGTAATAAATATTTTTTAATTTTGAATCTAAAATCGATTGAACTTCATGCACTTTGACGAAGGTAATCACTAAGTAAGTTTTAAATTTAAATATTGATTAACAAAGTTAAAATAATTTGTATAAAATATAAATAAAATATGAGGGGCCATAGTAATACTATCTTCTCTTTCATTGCTATAAGATAATTTGTGTTCATGTAAATCAGGTTATCTTAATGGTTTATCTCGCCATCATACTCTCTACATGTATTTATAATTGATTAAACCTAATTTAATAATTGGAATATGTGACTTGTGTAACTGAGTCAATCTCCTGATATAATTATCACGAATTTCTTTCTCATACTTATTTTCGTAATTTAATGTATCTATCGTGAGACTCGAGAAAATCTTCGCGTACACGCATCAGTTTGCTATAAAATAAAAAAACCCTAGCTCAAAGATGTGCAGAATATAAAAAATACGTGGTAAATAAAAAATTCAAAGAAGCAAAAATAATGAGAATTTTGCGGAGTTATCTCTATTTGGCCAATTCAAATATGGTACTAGAATCTCAAAAAATTAAAAATCTACAATGAATTATCAACTAAATTATTGATCAACGTGATTGATGAAACAAGAAAGCAGGAAAAATATTTATCTGATGTATCGATCAACAGAAAGATCCTGCGATAGACGATTCTCGCAATACATACGTATATTTCAAGGAGAACACATATAAAAGCAAGCACATGCCTGCCGGTATCTATACGTCCCTCTAACCAGTGCTAGGTACGACTTTCACCTTTCACCTTGCTCAAGCACGATTCCAATGTTGACTTCTCGATCTTTTACCCTACCGATCCGACACAGCATCGGCGCTTGGATGCATCAGATCGTATGAGTATAGGTAGGAACTAAAGGCGGCCGCGTCACGATTCGGTTTCACTAGCGGATTCATGGCATAAAACTAAGGCGATGGAAAGCATCCATGCATCCTTACATGGATGCTTTCCCATGCCTTCTGTAGATACAGCATGGGGTTAACCTTTAGATTTCAAGTTCGAGATAATGAGCTTATTTAGGCCTGAAAAAAGAATTCACTAAATCACGAGGAAGTCATGCGGAATTTCGCATATAATGCTATAAATGAGTAATTATTTGTCAATTCGTGCGAATGATTGAATATCATAATATATGTATCACTGCTGCATTTATTATATTCCAATAATTATTTTAATACAATGATTATCATTGCATGAATTGAAATTGTTATTTATTTATTGTAACTGTGAATTTGACTGAATTAAATATTAAAATTTTAATCATATCATAATTGATAATGCTATCTATTTTATTCATACATTAAATTATAAATTTCAATCATGCATCAAAAGAGAGGTTCTGCATGAATTTTCATCTATAATAAATAAAGGGATTTCTGCAATAATCAAATAATCCATTTTTTAATTTGATGTTCATCATTCTCTATCAGTAATACCATATCGCTAATAATTTTGATCCGGCAAGCATAAAACAGAAAACGAGAAATAAGAGTTTAATATTTGCTTAGGATGTTTTTATTAAGAGTAATTTTTAACATTTTATAAAATGTAAAGAAATTATTGTTTCATGTACTTAATATTTCCTTTTTCACATTTATTAATATTTAAAAAAATTAATGTAGAATATATTAGGGAATAAATAATAGCAAATATAAAATTTTTCCAAAAAGCAAACACGAATCCAGAGGTTTTTATTTTTTTCTTTTAATAGATTTTCAAAATATTAATCATAGCTTAAAATTTCATTTTTATATTCCTATTATATCTGTTTCCTCCAATGTAGATAAATTTTAATCGCGATTCATTTATCGAGTTTTATCGTTTTTTAAGAAAGAGAATAGAATTAGTAAAAAATGAGGAGTAAATCGAACCGAGATTAAAGATAATCTGCATCAATAGAAATAGGAATTATATGTTCAGAGAAATATAGTACGCTTATGACACATACAATAAATGATTTTTTTAATTTTTTGTTTCTTGAAAATTTAACTTTTTATACATATTTTATAAAAAAATCTTTAAATATATTTTATTTGTTTTATATGTAACCGTAAAGAAATACGGCTAAGCATGCAAGAAAATCCATATTTAAAATAACGAATGTCGTAATATTAATAAAAATCTCTATGAAAGAAAAAGAATGCCATCTTATCTACATAAATAAAAAGCAACAACATCTGAATGATTAAAAATATGTGATTAAGTGAATATAATTATAAATTATACTAACAAGGTGGTCTGGAATTATGAGACATGTGAGACAAGACAGAGCGATTATACTGCACGTAATCCGCCCTGACGAAACATGCCGCTAACACACGCTGCAGCACGTGAGAAGAGATGAACAATAAGGGAAACGACGTCGACTCTAAATTAAAAGATATTTAGCGATCGCGATCCGAGATTAAGGAATGAGCGCCATTATACTCGCACGCTAAATTTTTCACTAAAACTCTGTTGAAATAATTGCACGCGGTTTCTTCCTTTTTTTCTTTCCACAACGATTAATTTCGCCACGTTCTGAGACCTTGGAGATCATCCAGCTAGTTGCAACTTGCTGACAAAACAATTATCTGTACAGTCATCGCGTTGCCGAAATAATGCTTGCCTGTTTAATCCTTGCAAGAAGGATGAGTTTCATTCGCGTTCGCGATTCGGAACCTTGGGTATTCCACCGAACAATTACGGTCCAATTAGAAAACCACCAGTATTCTTCGGCGATGTTACTTTCGAAATTCTTGATGGATAGTCGGGCTACGGTAGTCGTTCTTTGTACAATTCGCGCATTCCGACACGCATGTGGAGATCTTGAAGAAACATGCGCTTAAATGTATAGATACACATATAACGTGTAAAGAGCGATTTTCATAATCGACGACATGATTTTTCATGTACCGTCCCAGAACACGGAAACCCAGACCTTGAGGAGAAATCACGCGCGCGCACTCTCGCATGCCTCCTTTCGCAATAAGTCATCCCGCTTGCACGGTGACGTCAACTGTCAAAAGCTGCGATCATGGTCATATAGATTTCATAATGATCACTTTCTACTTTCGACGAGGAAACTAGCCTACCGTCGTCCGCGACTCATCATACCTTGAGTAAACCTTCATATTCCCGCAAGTCAATGACACTTGACCCTCGCAACGTTGAAAGCGATTTCGCGCGGGACGATTATTTCTATTGAAGAAATTCCGATCGAAATTGAAAGTATTAATATAGCGTGAAGAGAGAGAGAGAGAGAGAGAGAGAGAGAGAGAGAGAGAGAGAGAGAAAGAGAGAGAAAAAAATGCTGTCATTAACTGAAATAAAATTTACAGGCCAAGGATGAGGCTCATCGCGACGATTCTCGTCGTCGCTCTCTCGGATGCAGCGGTGTATGGCCAAGACTTCGGCGGACACGCGCTCTTTGTGAGAACCGCAGACGCGGATCCCGGTAAGAAAAATGCAAGAGAATTCTATAAGTCCGCCTTAAGCATAATCGAGCGAACGAGAGAGAAAGAGAGAGAGAAAGAGAGGCGCTATAATTGTTGTGATGATAAATTGATCACAAACGAATGGTTTAAAATTCATTAGCACACTCGAGAGTCCAACGGGCTGCTGCCTCGGTATCGCCAGCAGACGTGATGGCGCAAAATATCCTAGAGTGGATTCAAGGGATCTACCAGCAGGGCACACGTAAAAGTAGGTTTCCGAGTTTCGTCGACAGGAAACGGCACGAAGCCATCCTTGTCGCCATACGCGTACATTAACGAGTATTTTCTCATGATGATTGAATTTAGCTGCAATCTAACGTTGCGCGCTGATTTATAGACAGTTCAGTGCCGCTGATGGTCAGAGATGGATGCTATTATGGATGTGTATTGCGCAAAAGAAAGCTGCGACTATGCCAATACCGCCTCACCAATTTAAATATTATAGACGCACAAAATCATTCATCCATAAATACGCTATGCTATTAATCATTTTAACGTGACATTTAGAAGTCACGGAATTAGCTTTATGTTCGACGCTGGGATTGGCTTTGATGCACGTTTGTTCGAACTGACAATAAATCGTTTTCTGCTACAAAGCATTAAATCAATGCACTCTTAATTAACTCCTTAGAATGTACTCTCTTGTTTTCTTTAATTAAAATTCAAAGAGACCGATCAACACTAAAATTAATCAATGTTCATGGACTTCGATAGCATTATTGATAGCTTCAATGTAAAGTATAAATACATTTTTTAATATTATGAATGACAGTTGCTTCTCAGTCAACAGTAAGTTTCAAAACAATTAACTTTAATCCACAGAGTTTTTAATTTATATAATATCTTAATAAATAAATGCCATCAAAGCCATCGAATGTTTTTAATAAATCGTTCTCTTTTGTAGCACTAAAGTAAAGTCAATATATTCTTAATTAACTCTCCAAAACTTACGCTTACCTTTATCTTTTGTTTTTTTTTTTTAATTAAAACTTAAAGAGTGATACATATATAAAACTGATCGATAGATTGATAGATTTTATAGACTACGATGGCATAATCGATAATTTCAATAACAAATTTTCATTGATGCCATCGTAGTGTTCACAAATTACAAAGGAGTCTCACTCTTGAGCTCATGTATTTTTACAGTTCGCCAGCAATCGGATGCGAATGCATACCTGCCACCCTACAGCACTCAACGACCGCCTGAAAAACCCCGACCTTTCCAGGCCACGAGTTCTCAACAAAGTGATATATTAGGCTATACCCCTCAGCGACCATCATCGCTATATACTCCGCCAAATATTGGTTACTCATCATCTGGGCAACCTTCCACGCCATTTTCTACTCCAAGACCGAGCCAACAACCTTCATCAACGTACGTGCCGCAAGGTTTCAGAGGCTCCACGTCCTACAACCCCCGACCGAGTCAACCCTCGTATTCCAACGCGGGCTCATCAGCCTTTCCACCACTGAATCCCCCGGAATCGTCGTCCACTTACCTACCGCCGCAGCCACCGCTTTTCCCATCGACCAGTCCAAGACCTCCTTCTGAATCCACGATCGGTAAGCCCCTCTTAGGTGCAGGTATGGGTATAGACACAAAAATCCAAATCCAAATTGAAAATGCTCCAAAAGCTTTAAGTATACTATTAAATAATACAGCACCAAATGAATCGTGCACCAAATCAATTGGAGATTACCAGCATTATGCCATCTGAGTATTTTTTAGGAGTCTCAGGACCCTCAGGACCAACCCCGACAAGAGGCTATCCTAGCTCAGGTTACCCTACTTCGAACGGGGGATATTCAACTACCGAAAGACCGTTTCCTCCCTTTACTACACCAAGTGAAACTGGAACAGGTGCTGGAACTAGTGAAGCAGGCAGAGGAGAAGGTCCTAGAACTACTGAAACTGCAACTGGAGGTACGTATTTGTTTGTCACAATGCACATACATGCAAACATAAATGCAAAATACATGAAAAAATAATTTTATTTTATTTTTTAGAAACTACTCAAGGTGAGGATGATCTCAGTCATCCCCCGCATATTCATAATCTCGATGTCCAATGCAGTAAGACAATGATGACGATCAATATCGAATTCAATCGCGCTTACGACGGCATTATTTATTCTAAGGTAAGAGAGCGTGAAACAAAACAATCTCTTGCACAAAAAATTACCGATAATAAAGTATCGATTTTGTCTAATTTCAGGGATTTTTCATGAATCCAGAATGTACCTACGTAAAACAGAATTCAGGTTCAACAACATACTCTTTTACAGTGAATCTGGAATCCTGTGGAACTCAGTTCATCAATGATTTCGAGGGTGAAGCTGGTCAAGCGTATTTGGAAAACGTCCTTGTATTACAAGTCGGTGTCGAACTAACTAAATTTATTAGCTTGATTTTCCACGGATTTTATTTGTTACATTTAGCTCGTAAAAAATCACATGTAATAGAAAATAATTATTAGACTTTGAAATAAAAAATTCTTATTGCTAAAGAATGAACCGGGTATACAAGAAGTCTGGGATACAATTCGAAGAGTACGATGTCTCTGGGAAGGGAACATCAATAAGGCCCTAACGGTGAATCTCTCAGTAGATATGTTGAATCAAGAAATCGTTACCTTTAGTGGCGATACTGCGACAGCTAAATTGGATATTCAAGTCGGTAAAGGACCTTTCGCATCAGCAGCCGATGGACTCGTAAAGATTGGAGAAACAATGACTTTAGTAGTTACCGTAGAGGGCGATCCTGGTTTCGACCTCCAGGTATGTATTAAAAACCATCTTATATGCATAATGATAATTCATTGATAGAATTATGTTCCAACAAAAAAATGTATAGATGTAATTAATTCATGAATATGTGTGTGTGTGTGTATATATATATATATGTACACAAGAAATAATTATTTTTCGATGTATTCTACTTTAATTTTAAGATTACAGAATTTTTATATAAGAAATATAAATTAACAATTGTTTATAATTATTTTCAAGGTCCGTGATTGTTTGGCGCGAGACGAAGCCTCAACTAATATGCTGCAACTCACCGACGAAAGAGGCTGCATTTTGAAACCGAAACTATTCGGTGCCTTCCAAAAGACGAATGATACCGGCAATACAGGCGCTTCCATTATCGCTTATGCGTTCTTCCAAGCCTTCAAATTCCCTGATGTTATGGATCTATTCATCGAATGTAATGTCGAACTATGTAAAACTAATTGCGAACCTTGTCCAGAAGCGAATCAAGTAAGCCACAAAATCAATATTCAAATGTACACACACATTATATATAATATTTGATAAAATTATCGCACTCATTGAAATTAACACACAATGTATTTTAAAATCATCATTTCTTATAATAACTGAAAAAAAATGTCTTGTAATAATTTATAAAATATTTTGAAATATTCGAAATTATTCTAAATTTTATACAAAAGTCCTTATTTCATTAAAAAACTTTACATTTTTCTAACATATTATATATAATTTGTTTTAGCAAATCGAGCCAGGAAGACGTCGTCGCTCGATAACACATGCACCACCGTCGACCAACTTGTCAAATGCGGTTCTATTATCAGATCCGGTTCGTGTTGGGCGACGTTTCAAAGTGATTATGTTAGATGACTTAAGTACAGCATCCAGTCAGATTCTGGAAAGTATGGAGGAAACGGCTGTCGAAACGATGACAAAAGCGAAAGAAGTTTGCATGAGCAACGGTGGATTTTACATTACCTTCTCTCTTATGTTAAGCACACTCTTCGTCGCGACCATAAGCGCAGCTGTATTATATATTAAGTTACAACGAATTCGCAGACCGAAATTTGTGGATTCGTAGAACGGTATTATTTTTATAATACCTTTATCGTAATAATACTAAGAAAGAAATTGCGTAGAAAACAACGAACGCGTGCCAGTAATCAAATAGTAATTTAAATGATAAGAGAGATGTTACTTTATCGCTTTATAATCATTCAATCGCGAAAAAAACTGCTGAAGGTAAATATGTGTACCAAAATTTTTGAAATAATTGTTATTAATAGTAGATAAAGAAATTCTTCCAGCTTATTGCTTTTAAATATTGCTTTTAAATATTTATAACTAAATTTTAATGAAACGTTACTCTTATCCAAACAAACATAGAAAATGTATTCTGCTCAAGCAGAATAGGAAAATAGCCATATTTATCTATAAACATCTAACAAATTACTCGTGTAGTCTTCAGACGACGAGAGTGCTCATTTTGCGTAATGCTTGAATACCAATATATGGTATTTATTGCAATAATTCAATATCATAATGTAAATCTTGTACTTGACAATAAATTATATTTGTAAAAAAGATTATCTCTTCTTTTAGCTTTCTTTTATCATCTCCTTTCTTAAACAATTATTATTAATAGAAGACGATAAAAATATACATAAATAAGGAATTAAATTATTATTTTATGAAATATATTCTTATGCCTATAAATATTAATTTTGCAATTATATAATACATAACGACAAATAATATAAACGGTGTTATAACTATCTACAAACAATGCAATATAATATGATTCAAGTAAATGAAGTTCATTTACCTGTAATTTATCATTATAAATATTAATTAGATTTATAACATTGTAGATTTATAATTAATATCTTTTTTTCCTCCTTATAAAATTAAAATCTTTTAAAATGTCCTGGATATTATCTTTGATATGTCTAGTGCTAATTTTTCTTTAATTTTATGAAAACGTAAAATGCATAAATGTATTGTTCTTATTTTCCATTCATAAACAACTTTACCAGACATATTTAATTTTTTAAAAGCGTTCAATATATTCAGGATCATTTTCTTTGATAACAATTAAATAAAACAATCCTGCATTTAACAAGATTTTGAGAATAATAGTAAATACCTGTTCCATAACTTGTTTACCATATTACCATCAGCTTAAGTTCTGAATACGAGCTTATTATCTACTACTTCTTCATTTTCTGTACTACAGGATTTAACTATACATATATTACACTCTCCATAATTTATAAGAAAAAATGTAATAAAATCCTGTACAAAACTTTTATTCATACAAAACGATTATTTATACTTATATATACTAAATATAATAATTTAGTAACAATTTGATTATATCTTATCGTTCATAGATTTAAAAAATTACTGCTGCTTATCAATCTCTAATTTAGCTTTCTTCTTTATTTGTTTCAATACTTGTGCTGTTACATGCAGAATTAGTATGTAGAAGTGCTTTTTGTTTGGTCATAGAAAGAACATCTTGATATACTTGATATACTTTATTCAAGTCCTTTTTGGTATTTTGCAAAATGTGGTTAGACATAGCGATATTATGTTCAGCTTCAACTAGTTTTCTTAGTCTATGTTCAAGATTCTATGTTCAGCGATTGTAATAGTTCGTTGATTTTTTTCTCTGGTAAGGATTCAATTTGTTTCCTTTAATTCAATTTGGACGCGTATCCTACAAAAAAGTGATAGTCATGTATATATAAGTCCTATAAACTCTTGATTTTTCTAGACAATATGAAGTCTGATTTTTATTTCTGTACTCTTTAAACTGATGCACGTGATGCAACAAGTCAAAGTGAAACAAATATAAGTTTTTTTTATTTCAACTTATTGTACTATGTGCATCAATTCAGACAGCATGAATAAAAAAAACAACCTATAATGTATCGAATGAGTGAATAAAAATAAATGTTATTTCATCTGGTTATTATGGTTATTTTCTTTTTAAGAAAAATGATTGGCATAAATGTGTCGTTCTATCTTTCGTGATATTTAATAACAATAACAGATAGAATGATACTTCCGTGCTCAACTATGCCTCCTAAAAGGAAAGATTCTGTTCTGCAGAAACATTAGAGATCTGTTTATCCAGTTACAATGAACGCAAAGATTACGTTATCTTCTTAACAACTAATTAAGAAAAGAATAACGTGACTTTAACATTCACCATATTTGGATTCACATTATGCAAAAACTCTCTTGCAGAGACAAGAAACACACAAAACGCGACTATATATATCGAAGAAGTTTACTGTTCATGCACGTGTCTTGCAATGAATGTAACGAGAAAATTATGATTACCTTGTAGTGCGAATGTGTTTATTCAGAAGAGGTAGTAGTTCTCCGTATGTTTCAGGAGATTCATGAAATAAACTTTCACACACATACATCTTCTGTGAGATTTTCGTAAAAGTCATCTATCTTATTGTCGATTGATGTATTGTTACTCACTGTGTTCACGCTCATGTTGTAATGTGTCGTCTACAATAGCAGTAGCAATAATGGATTAAAGAATAGGCATAGAAGCCAACAAATCGTAATCGAATGTGAGGAGAATAATTAACTATCATTGATCGATTTCTATGCCTATTTTTTAATCCACTGCTGCTACTTTCCATTGTAGACGACGCATAACACTTGTAACCTTTGTATGACGCAATAAATTTTTATGACCCAACAGCAGAAATAAATCAGATCTTTAATTATTTTGATAAAAGTAAATGTTGTTAAAAGTACGAATATAATATAAGGTCTGTTTTCAAAACTAGTATATATTTTTGGAACTTAAAATGAAATATACGTTTAATATTTGTTTAAAGCAAGAAAGAGCGTTTCTAGAACAGTGCAAGAATAAAAAACAAACTAATAATAAGGATAACGGATTTCGACTAGTAATAATAATCGCATCTGAATCGGTAAAGTCCTGCACACAATAGAAGGAATAAGGAATTAGGAATAAAGAATAAACAATTTTAACCTATCAGAAATCGGATACATCGGAATACACGAAATACATGGTTTCTGATAGGTTGAAATTGTTTATTCTTTATTTCTAATTCCTTATTCCTTCTATTATGGGCACAGCCTAATTGACTCGAATCCGAGATGTTTCTTCTTCAGTGGTCGAAAGAGAACGGAATCACTCGTTATAACTAATTGCAATCAACTGCAATTTGCAAGACTTGCAACTTGCAACTTTGCAATCATAATATACGCCGATATAAGTATACACTGTGAGGTTAGATTTTGCGCACAATAGAACAAATATTAAGGAATAAATATTAAGATTTCAACTTATCAGATACCAATTACACTAGAATACACGATTGTTAATATTTATTCCTATTCCTAATATTTCCTCCATTGTACACTGGATCTAAGGACGTCCTCACAATAGAACAAGTATTAGGAATAAGAATAAATATTAACAACATGTATTCTAATATAACTGCAAGTAACTGATAGATAACTTGAAATCTTAAGACTCTTTACTCCTATTTCTAATATTTGTTATATTGTGCGCATGTCCTTAGAAATTGCTATCTTACTATTAGAGATAGGACAAAGTCTTTTTCCTGCAATCGTAAAACGAATCAATCTATAGAAGCGTTCACCATCTGCGCCGATTTTATCGGCACTCTTCTTTTCCTTTAATTAAATATATACTCATCCGTAAAAAAACGAGTTATAATAGCCTGTTTTAGCAAGTAAGTATAGTTTTAATTTATTTTTTCATTTTTATATCTAATTTATTTTAATTTACATATTATATTAATTTTTTAATTAATCATTTTTTAATTTTATCTTTTATAGTAAACTTTTATAGTATACTTTTATAGTATACTTTATAGTATACTTTATAGTATACTTTTAATTCAATATTACAGTAACAATAATTGTTTGCAATACAATTATAAATAATTTAAAATATAATACAAATGATATTATAGGAGCATAATTAACAAATTTTGATAATGTGAGATTATATGAAAACGTCGAAGATACATGCGATAACACAAATTTTTCTAAACCAATGTTCAATAAAATATTGATAAACGCGGAAGAAATATTAACAACAATTAAATCGTATTTACTATTAATTATATATTACTATTAACTTGCAAATATAAAACTTATTAATATCGTGATAAAATTAATATATTTATGACTTTCATCATTAAAGATAACTATTCCAATAATTTTATCATATCAAAGTTTTTCCGCCTTGCGTGGTATGCGAGTTAGTATCCGATATGAAAAAGAAAAATCTTCATAGTGGAGAGCGAACTTAATATATTCTGATTCTACGTAAAATTCACAAGATTCATTTGCAAAGACAATTTAAGCAATCCGTCAAATATCAGTGATTTAGTTACAGGAGAATTCCCGAATCTTCCACACTACTTAGGATAGTAATAATTTTAGCACGTCAATTACCATTTTTATTACATCTTTAATATATAATATTAAAATTCGCAAGAAAATATGTTCTGCCACACATCATTAAAAATCATATTGGATTAAAAATAAATGGATAGAATGATTTCCTTATGGAATAGTGGTTACAAAGGAATATATTTAATAATAATAAAATACATGAATATTGCAATTTTTTATATGTATGGGTACAAAAGTTTTTCGGATACCAGTTGTTCAAGATAAATCGAACCTTATAATAACGGGATTTTAAAGAACTATACTTTTATATTAAAAAATTTATTATATAAAATTTAACAATTTCTTTGTATTTTCAAAAAATTTTAATTATTATATTAATATCCCATTAATATGAGGGTACCTATTCGACTTATCTCGAATTTTTTGTACCCATACAATTTTAACTAAATTCGTGTATTCACGATAACATTATTAAAAAAATATAAAATATTTTAGTAAAAATTATCTAAGTTACAAAAATCACAATTTGTTAAATATAATCTCATAATATCTGCCCATATTTTATCAGAAACA
>NW_017259246.1:617318-618367 GCF_001594045.1 Atta colombica
CATAAATATACACATTCGTAACCACATTTTTTAAAGCAATCATCAAAAAATAAGCAAATTATTTGTATAAAACTTAAATTTATTTATTTAATTATCTGGATTTAGATAAATAATCATTATATGTCCATATAATCATACTAAATTTCTATTGTCATTAAGACAGTTTATTTCTAATATTATTACTAATAGGAGAACATTTAGTAAAATTAAGAAAACAATGAAAATTGTACCTTAAAATATACCACTAAAATAATTTCACAACTTGACCTTAAAATATATAGCAATTGTCATTGACTCATTGGCAAAATTATTACTTCTAGGAATTAACAGAAAATCTGGGATTATATAATAATATCGATCCTATACAAGAATCTCCAACGGGACACCAAATTAGACTTTGCGAATGAACTTTATCGAAAACGATGAGGAATAATAATAATAATAATTCTCCATGAAAATAATTTCGACTTTCCACGCATTCACTAGCACCCATCACGAGGGACAGTAATGAGGCCATTGCATATAATAAATTAATCATTATGATATACTCGTACTTGTAATTTTGTAATGGTAAAAATATAAATGTCAAAAAGCAAGATGTTAATATTTAACCATTGACTCAGTCAAAGCTCCAATCTTTATTGACTTATTTAATAAATTTGTGTACTAAACACGAAGAAAAATCCAATATTCTTAACATAAAATTTTTAACTAGAAGTCACTCAAAAATATTAATGACTTTCTGATATTCAAAACCAAAATTTAAAAAATTTCAAAATGAAATAATTGTCAATAAAAAATAAATCATTAAACAATTTTTTTGTTATCATGTGTTTCGTTGATTTTGTATAATTCACATTAATAATGCAATAATTTGATTTATTATGACAAAATAAATGCTATCTGTATTGAATAGATATTCAATACGGATATATACATTTCAATAAATGTACAATATATTAGCAATCATTGTACAAAAGTAAATTACAAAAGTAAATTTGATGGCATTTATCTAGACTTAGTTTATATATATTTTATATATATTAGTT
>NW_017259246.1:618467-622847 GCF_001594045.1 Atta colombica
ATGTATAGAATTTTACAAAAAAATTTAATTTCAGGGGAGCAGAAAATTTAACAAAATTTAAAATTAATTCGATTTATTTTCATATTTGATAAAATTGGAACGGGATGCTGATAATTAACTAGAATTTAAAGTTAACTTAAAATTTTATTTAATTTTTAATCTTTCTTTTCTAATTATCAAGTATGCACATATGATGTTTATGTGTATACCTATCTATACATATATAATTAAATTTATTATGGAATACTTTTAATTTAATTATAATTATTCTTTATTTTTCAAATAAAATTTAATTACCCGATTGCAAAATTTATTCAAATTTATTCATTTAATTTGTAACAATTTAATTTTTTAATTTAAAATGTAGTTTATCTCTACTTATCCATATATTTATTGTCCCTATTTATACTCTCTCTATCCATACTTCTTGTTCTACCTATCCGTATTTTCATTTATACCTATTCACCTCTCTACCGGTGTATTCCTTCCTACATAATTACTTCATAAATGTGTAATAACATCGCGAATATGTTCATGGTTACAGAGAAAGCAGGTTTGCAAATGTAAAATTCTTCAATACGATTAACTTTTGCTTTTGGTTCCTTATAGATTTAAATGTATAAATCATATTGAAGAATCTTACAATATTTGCAAAGCTGCTTTTTCTCTGCTGAACGTAGCTAATGACTAATTGGATAGTCCAATCGTGTAATGATGAATTCGACGGGATAAATTAATCGCGATCATATTAAATAAATAAGCAATAAATAATAAGACTTAAAACAGACTTTCAATCTTTAAAATATAAAAAATTAACAGATAACAAGGCTAATGAGAGTCAGCGCAGATAATTAAACGTCTCCCGAAACCTATAGTGAACTAACTGGATGATAAAATTCGCTCTACAAGGTATTACAATTTTGTCGTTGCGATTCGTTGCAGAGCGTATACACGAACGATAAACTTCTCTCCGATGCTGCGGTCGCACTCGCTTGTTGTTTTGCAACGTTCTTGTAGAACAGAATTCACTTTTCTTTTAAACACAGTCGATACAAATGTCATTTTATCTTTATTACTATTGTCAAAAAGGATAACAATGTTTATGTCGACCGTGTTTCTTACAAGGAAAGTAGTCATCATATCATATGAAATAACATTTATTTTTATCTACTTATTCATTCATAGATTCACTTATATATTTTGGTGCATACAAAAATTAAGAATTTATTTGGTTTACATACGAATATTATTTTTTTATAAAATATGCCAAATTAAATTGAATGAATTGAATCCCTAACAGAGGAACTTCAAAAAATCAACGAAACATTGCAGTATCCACTAGACACAGATTCTTATGTAAAAAACTAGTTAATGCTAAACATAAGGTTACTAAGCTTGTTAACATAAATAAGATTACTAACATTCTGCAAAGTACCCAAGAGTGCTTGAATAAGATGCATCAAGCTGTCGAGAAGAGTACTGCCAAGCGAAAAATACTACTAGATAATAATTCTGCATATGACAACATAAGTATCGAAACTGAAAAAGAAGAACCAGCTACAGCAGAGACTGATAAGCAGCAATAATTTCCAATATTATTAATTAAACCTATGATCAATAACATATTACCAAATTGTTACTAAATAATTATTTATAAGTTTTATAAGATTTTATTACATTTTTTCTTATAATTATGGAGACCCCAATAGTTAAACTGTTTGATGAGAAACTCAGTATAGTTTATGAGCCTTCTGAGAATTCGTATCTTTTGGTAGAGGCTTTGGAGGCAGATTTAGAAAATCTACATGCGATGAAGCCAAGGATTTGTTTAGAGATAAGTATTGGCTCTGACATAGTTATCATCTTTAGTAATGGCATTAAAAAAAATATCATAACGTTTATTATATACGATTGATATAAATCCTGATGCATGTAGAATCACGAGAAGAAGTCTGATTAATTCAGTCGATGTAGATGTTTAAATGAATTTATTAGATTGCATACGAATTAAATATACATTTGACATTATTTTATTTAATCTTCCGTATGTAATTACAGAATATGTCGAAGTAGTAGATAATAGACTATTCAAAACATGGGCAGGGAGTAAAAATGGTAAACAAGTTATGGAACAAGTATTTATGTTATTCCCAAATCTTATTCCCAAATGCAGGATTGTTTTATTTAGTTGTTATAAAAGAAAATGATCCTGAATATATATTGGGCGCTTTCAAAAAGTTAAATATATCCAGTGAAATTGTTCATGAAAGAAAAGTAAGAGGACAGCATTTGTATGTTTTACGTTTTCGTAAAGGAAACGAAAAGTTAGCATACACGTCAGAAATATAGCATCCACAAGATAAAAGATTTTTATTTTATGGTAATAGAAAGAAGATATCACTTCAGTGATTGTATGTTATAAGTGTAATTATTATTTATGGTCATAAATTACAGACAAATGAACTAAATCTATTTGAATCGTGTTATATTATACTATTTTTAGACAGTTGTAACATTTATGTTATTTGTAAATCATTGTATTATATAATTACAATTAATGTATACAGGCATAACAATATATTGCATAAAATAATAATTTAATTCCTTATCTATGTATACTTTTATCTTTTAGCAGTAATTGCTCGTAAAAAAAGAAATGATAAATGGAAGCAGATAAAAAGAGAAGTCACGTTCTTTTTACAAATATAATATCCAATTTGAATTCCTCCTAATATAAATGTAAGAGTCAATTTGACTTTAAGCACATTTTTTTGGTAACTGATGAATAGAAAGAAACAAGATGTATAAATAATAATATTTAACGTTTTCAAAAATTAACAACAATATCACTAATTTAAAAATTTATTAAATTTTTTAAAAATTAATCAACAATATTATTAATTTATTAAGCAAAAAACTATTATTGTTATATTAAATATTGTATATTAATATTGTTATATTAAATATTTTTTAGTTTTTTTTATGAAAAATTAAATCTATGTGAAATGCTATATATTATGTTTCTTTAATTTAAATTAAATCAATAGAGTATAATTAAATTAATTTAATTAAGTTGAATGATATAAATTGAATAAACATAAAATGAATTCAAAGTTATATGCTTAAATTAACTCATGCTTAATAAAAAGTTAATTTAAAAAAAAATCAGTTTTTATTAAATCAGAATATTCCAATTTTTCTGAAAATCAGATTTTAATATTATTTTAAATAACAAGACAATTATAATATAATAAAGATTATCAAGAAAATTTAATATTTTATTTATAAATCATATAAAATAACAAAGATATTTTTTATACAATAAAAAAACTGATTTTTAATATTTTTACATAGATATTTTCATATTTGGATATATACTTCTATTATAAAAATAAAATATATATAGAAGCTATGTGTTTCGTGAACGTTGCTATCCCAAGAATGGATATATATAGAGTATTCGATTTACTGACTCGACTCCAAGTCAACAATCTATTCTTGTCAGCTGCATTTCTTGCACAGTTTAGCATGTTTGTAACTAAACAGAACAGACCACAGACTCGGAGTCGGGTCGAGTCAATAAATCGAATACGCTAACAGTCATCACTAATCACGGAAATAATTTAATACTTTAATTATTGCATTTATCTTTACTTATTCATATTTATTGTTCCCATCTATCTTATCTATACTTATCATCCGATCCAGTCGTGTTTTCATTCATTTATGTCTATTTACCTATCTCTCCCGTGTCTTATCTAAATTACGTTATAAATATGTAATAATACCTCGAATATATTAATGATTGCAGAAAAAACAGCTTTGCTAATATAAAATTCTTCAATACGAAGAATGTTTCTTGATTTCCCTTATAGATATAAATGTAAAAGCCAATCACACATTAATTTTACAATAAAAATGTTGATTCTTCACTCACCGACCTGATGCGCAACAGTGGAGTTATATTTACAACGTCGCCATGACGATACGTCTGTAACAAATAAATTAAAATCCAAATTAAAACAGAGTAAAGAAATAATCATTACTTTAATTTAAAATAATTTCTATATGAACGCATGCAGTTGAAAAATAATAATGCGATTTTGAAAATATAATTTTTGTAAGCATCTAATTATGTGCCAATTATTTAGTCAGATATAAAATAATTATATAATCTCTAAAAAAATTATATATTCTCTAAAATAATTATATAAATTCTCTAAAAAAGATCTTAGCAAAAATAACTTTGTATAAAATTTTAAAGTAACTTTTGAATAATTCTCTTTTTATCTAAATCAGATAAAAGAAGAAATACTTAAAAACTACTTTAAAATTATATACAAATTTATTTTTAAGATCTTCTTTAGAGAATATATAATT
>NW_017259246.1:627104-634287 GCF_001594045.1 Atta colombica
TTCTCTAAAAAAGATCTTAGCAAAAATAACTTTGTATAAAATTTTAAAGTAACTTTTGAATAATTCTCTTTTTATCTAAATCAGATAAAAGAAGAAATACTTAAAAACTACTTTAAAATTATATACAAATTTATTTTTAAGATCTTCTTTAGAGAATATATAATTATTTTATATAATTATTTTATAAAATATATAATTAATTAAATCATTTTATTAGGTGTGAGAAAAAGTTCATGCCGTTTTTCCCGTTAGATGTAACGGGAAAAACGCCACGAACTAATATTTAACAATGCTTTAAAAATAATCATTTTTAAATCATTGTCAAATAAAATGGATTAAAAACAAGCAAAAAAAAGGTTAATTTTACACAAGTAAAAAATAATATTTACCGCAAGGGTGCTCCACCGGTGCTCGATGTCTCTCCCAGACCTCCTCCTCCTCTCAGAATATGGTTGTCATCCTCTCGCACAGGACACTCGCGTATATGGTAACACTCGCGAATAATATAATCGCGCGCGGACTATAACTTGAGTCCGATAACTTGAACGGCACTCCCGAAACGCGCGACGAACCGGTTGCGGTTCGTTTATTTTCAAGTAAATCGGCGACGAGGGTACGTTAGCTTCCCCGTTGGATTTTTATATGAAGAGAACGATTTTACTCAATATCTAAAAATTTATCTCGATATATATTCAGATATATCCGAAAATTTTTAAATACTTTAAAAAAATCGTTCTTTTCATGTAAATATCATGGTACTGAGTCTTCTCATCAAGGTGTACCCGTGAGAAGGAAGAATCTGAAAAATGTAATATAATTATTATCTATATTACTATGCAATTACTATGTAATCGATTAACTAGAAACTTGTTAACTAGAAATCATGTCTGCAATTCGTTATCATTGCGAAATAAAGTCAAAGCAAATAAAAAAGCAAATAAAAAATTTTATACATAGATGATGTCTGTAAGATATGATTAGAGTCTAGAATAAAATAGAGATTGATAAAAAAGAGAAATATTTTTTTTATTGTATCGATAAATAGTTTCAAAATTACGGATAATTTTTAAATGGATCGATAATGAAAAATAAAAAAAACAAGTAAATAAAAACAAAAAATTATTGCATGAGAGAAAAATTATTCATATATTAACGTTCTTTTTTGATGATTCGTGTGATACAGACAAGTAGCCGTGTCGCGTGCCGCTCTTCTTTACATTTTTGTTGAAACGAATAATCGCAAAAAATGCTAGATATAATACGAAACGTTGTATTTTATGAATATTCACATAATACGACTGCTAGTATGATAAATTATTCATAAAGTACAACGTTTCATATTATATTTAGTATTTTTTGCGATTATTTCAAAAAGGAATTTAAAGAAGAGCGACTTGCGACATGTTTACCTGCCTGTACGAGGTTCGGTAAGGGAATGAACTGCGCCATAACTACGCATAAACATGGCGCGCCGTTCCGTACCACTCCGTGCCATCCCCACCCCAAGGTCACGCGCCGATCATCTAACTGCCGAAATATTAATGTTAATGCATATTACAAATTCAGTAAAATAATCTACTCATTTTAATATTCTTCAATGAATATTACACAATGCTTTATTGAACGATTTTTGTTTTATGCCTTAGATTCTTTACGCAACAGTTCATCTACATCTTGGGCCGGTATTCATAGAGTTTATATTCAAGACTGTCTTAAGCACAATCTTAAGAAGTCAATTAAAGGCATGTTAACGTTTTAAAACATTACTTAAGACAGTCTTGAAATAAAAACGGACTACGAATACCGCCCTTAGATATCTCTAATTTATATATCGATAAATGTAATATAATAATAAGATAATATATGAGTTCTACCCATTATTATATTGAGTTCAAATTATTTTATAATTTAAAAAATTATTTATCTTATTTAAAGAATGTATAATTCATAATTAATCTTTATTTCAGTGAAACTCATCAAAGAAAGCAATAAAAATTGAAATATAATCCTTAGTACACACCTTAAGTAGTTTTGGGCAACATTACTAGTTGGGCATCCTTATATAATTCATCAATTCGCGTTCGTGGATATCTAATTTTCGTGGATTAATGCCGATTAATGCGCGACACGCGGAGCGACTCGTCCACACGTCCATCTCCTTCCGAGGTCACCGAGCGAATGTCGAAGTGATGACGTAGTTAACCACCGCGCCGCACGGCACGCTCCCCGCTCCCCGCTCCCCCTCGCTTTTCGCCATGCGACCCTTCCCCTCGCTTTTCGCCGGGCGCTGTTAAATTATATCCAACTATTGCGTATAAAAAATATTCAACGGTTTATTCAATTATTCGTATTTTATATGATTTTGACAAACGAGTATCGTTTAACATTTCGCGTTTTACTCTGTGGCATCTCTAGCATTTGTTCAATCCTATATTATTTGTGATTCTTGTGATCAGTAATTGTTCGCGAGTGGAATATTTTTGATTTTTTAATATTATGTCTCAATTTTTATTATTCTTTTAAATGATATACTTTTAAATGATAATTTTTAAATGATGATTCATACTTAAATAAAAGTTGATAATATTCTATACATTCTTTATATAAAGATAAATGCAAATTTTCTTAATATTGCGAAACAATTTCCGTTAAATGCAGCTTTGACTAAAAGTATTAAATATCTTGTTGATCATTATTTGATTTTTCAGCTAAAAAATTAATTTATGACACTACTATTGCTACAAATTATCTTATGAGTTTCAAAAATTAAAATTATTCTGTGTTTCAAAAGTTAAACTTACGTGTAATGCCGATTTAGATCAGTAAAATAACATATATAAAATAAAAAATATACAATAAATTTTAGAAACTCATTTAAAATATAAAATCGTAGGAATCGGTAAAAACTGACATGTACAACTTGTTTAAAATAAAAAATATAAAATAGATTTTGATTGAACAAGTGCTAGAGATGCCACAGAGCAAAGCGCGAAATGTACGATACTCGTCAAAATATAAAATACGAATAATTTAATAAACCGTAAATATTTTTCATGCGTAATAATTGAATATCTAAACGGCGCCCGGTGAAAAGCAAGAAGGATCGCGCGGCGAAAAGCGAGGGGAAGCGGGGAGCGGAGAGAGTGCCGTGTGGCGCGGTGGTTGACTACGTCATCACTTCGGCATTCGCTCGGTGACCTCGGAAGGAGACAAATGTGTGACACGAATCGCTCCGCATATCGCGCATTAATCGGCATTAATCCACGAAAATTAGATATCCACGAACGCGAATTGATGAATTATATAAGGATGCCCAACTAGTAATGTTGCCCAAAACTACTTAAGGTGTGTACTAAGGATTATATTTCAATTTTTATTGCTTTCTTTGATGAGTTTCACTGAAATAAAGATTAATTATGAATTATACATTCTTTAAATAAGATAAATAATTTTTTAAATTATAAAATAATTTGAACTCAATATAATAATGGGTAGAACTCATATATTATCTTATTATTATATTATTTATCGATATATAAATTAGAGATATCTAAGGGCGGTATTCGTAGTCCGTTTTTATTTCAAGACTGTCTTAAGTAATGTTTTAAAACGTTAACATGCCTTTAATTGACTTCTTAAGATTGTGCTTAAGACAGTCTTGAATATAAACTCTATGAATACCGGCCCAAGATGTAGATGAATTGTTGCGTAAAGAATCTAAGGCATAAAACAAAAATCGTTCAATAAAGCATTGTGTAATATTCATTGAAGAATATTAAAATGAGTAGATTATTTTACTGAATTTGTAATATGCATTAACATTAATATTTCGGCAGTTAGATGATCGGCGCGTGACCTTGGGGTGGGGATGGCACGGGGTGACACGAAACGGCGCGTCATGTTTATGACGCGTCGTAGTTATGGCGCAGTTAACATTAATATTTCGGCAGTTAGATGATCGGCGCGTGACCTTGGGGTGGGGATGGCACGGGGTGACACGAAGCGGCGCGTCATGTTTATGGCGCGTCGTAGTTATGGCGCAGTTCATTCCCTTACCGAACCTCGTACAGGCAGATAAACAAGTCGCAAGTCGCTCTTCTTTAAATTCCTTTTTGAAATAATCGCAAAAAATACTAAATATAATATGAAACGTTGTACTTTATGAATAATTTATCATACTAGCAGTCGTATTATGTGAATATTCATAAAATACAACGTTTCGTATTATATCTAGCATTTTTTGCGATTATTCGTTTCAACAAAAAGAAGAGCGGCACGCGACACGGCTACTTGTCTGTATCACACGAATCATCAAAAAAGAACGTTAATATATGAATAATTTTTCTCTCATGCAATAATTTTTTGTTTTTATGTACTTTTCGTTATCGATCCGTTTAAAAATTATCCGTAATTTTGAAATTATTTATCGATACAATTTAAAAAAATATTTCTCTTTTTTATCAATCTCTATTTCATTCTAGACTCTAATCATACCTTACAGACATCATCTATGTATAAATAAAATTCAGCTTTTTTATCTGCTTTGACTTTATTTCGCAATGATAACGAATAGCAGACATGATTTCTAGTTAACAAGTTAATCGATTACATAGTAATTGCATAGTAATATAGATAATAACTATATATTACATTTTTCAGATTATCTTTTCTCTCACGGGTACATCTTGACATGATGAGAGGGCTCAACCAGGATATTTATATGAAAAGAACGATTTTTCTCAAGTATCTAAAAATTTTCGGATATATTTGAATGTATATCGAGATAAATTTTTAAATATTAAGTAAAATCGTTTTCTTCATATAAAAATCCAACGGAGAAGCTAACGATTTATCATCGATTGTCCCTTGTCATCGATTTACTTGAAAATAAACGAATCGCAGCCGGTTCGTCGCGTCGCGCGTTTCGGGAGTGCCGTCAAGTTATCGGACTTAAGTTATAGTCCGCGCGCGATTATATTATTCGCGAGTGTTATACGCGAGTGTCCTGTGCGAGAGGATGACAACCATATTCTGAAAAGAGGAGGAGGAGGTCTGGGAGAGACATCGGGTACCAGTGGAGCAACCTTGCGGTAAATATTATTTTTTACTTGTGTAAAATTAATTTTTTTGCTTGTTTTTAATCCATTATTTGACAATGATTTAAAAATGATTATTTGATACAAAAATTATATTTTCAAAATTGCATGATTATTTTTCAGCAAACTGCATGCATTCATAGCAATTATTTTTTAAAGTAATGATTATTTCTTTACTCTGTTTTAATTTGGATTTTAATTTATTTGTTATAGAACATCGTAGCGACGTTGCAGATATAACTCCACTGTTGCGCATCAGGTCGGTGAGTCATAAATCAACATTTTCATTAGGATAACGGATGTATGATAATTTTATTAGTACATATCTGAATATATTTATGCATGGATTTAATAACAATATGCGGATAAATATAATATTGCAT
The DNA here is from genome assembly GCF_001594045.1 of Atta colombica. Lineage (NCBI taxonomy): Eukaryota > Metazoa > Arthropoda > Insecta > Hymenoptera > Formicidae > Atta > Atta colombica. The sequence goes on from NW_017259246.1 coordinate 632,584, forward strand.
ACATCCGTTTCCCCAATATTAAAATGAATAAATTAAAACTGATTAGGATAAATTTAGTTATGTATGCCTGATTCTCTAGTGAATTTTATAGATCTATTGAATTTCTAAAGATTAGCGTTAGAAAATAAAGAAATTTTAGAAAACTAAATTTAAAAGGGAAATTAAGCGAAATAATATGACTAAGTTTGAACTTATAATAAGTGTATTACTTTATTCACATAATTGTAAATTTATGCTACATCATGTTACTTAGAGCCTACATAATAAACCTAAATGATTGATAACACTGAATAAATGATTGATATATACAGAATCATGCAAAACAGTTGATCCGCAGAAAAAAAAATCTCGTCGGCGTGTAATCCTGTCCATACATCTCTCCTTCTTTCTTTTTCATGAATTATTGCATTATTGCACTTTTAGTAAGCAGTTATATAAATAACGTTAAATTCTTCGTTGTTTTCTGTATACGTGTCAAGAAGCGGAAGAAGCGGAAGTTCGTTAGTTTTCTGCATGCGATTCTCGACATCAAGAAAGATAAAACCGCGGCGATGAAATTACGAACTATCACACACTCCATTGATAGTAATTTCGTTTCTATTGGGAACTAGTTCGGCCTCGTAATGTCCGGATCTACTGTACATTCTTCTTGCAAAAAGATAAACTGAAAAGATATTCGGGAGGATAACTTGTTCGCAAATTGCGAGTTCTTATATTTTTTGAAATATTGCTTATTTAAAATATAAAAATAACTAATAAACAACAGAGCTAGCGCGAGAGTCAGTGCAGTTAATCAAGCGTAAGTTTTGTACATTAAAAAGATTAAAACTTGCGATTATCCGTGATAACTCTCATTAACTCATTAACTCTGTTATTTGTTAATTTTTTTGTATTTTAAAGATTGAAAGTCTGTTTTAATTATTATTATTTATTGCTTCTTTATTTAGTATGATCGTAATTAAGTTATCCCTGATGAATTCATCAATACACGGTAGGACATGGTTAGGCATTAGCTGCGTTCAGCAGAGAAAGCAACTTTACAAATATTGTATTGTAAAATTCTTCAATATATTTGGCTTATTTATTTAAATCCATAAGGAATCAAAAAGAAGAAACAATCGTATCGAAGAATTTTACATTAGCAATGCTGCTTTCTCTGTAGCCATGAACGTATTCGCGATGTTACACATTTATGAAATAATTTAAATAGGAATATACAAGTAGAGATAGGTGAATAAACATGAATAAATGAAAATACGGCTAGGATGACACATCGGATGATAAGTATGGATAGGTAGGAACAATAAAAATGAATAGGTAAAAATAAACGCAATAATTAAAAAATTAAATTATTTCCGTGTAATGAGCGTATTCGATTTATTGACTCGACCCGTCTCTGAGTCAGTGGTTTGTCCTGTTTAATTGCAAACGTGCAAAACTGTGCAAGAAATGCAGCTAAAAAGAATAGACTGTTGATTCGGAGTCGGATAAATCGACTTGAAAGAGAAGAGTCAATAAATCGAATGCATTATATATATATCCATTCTTAGAATGCCAATGTTCACGAAACACATTTAGCTTCTATATATATATTTTATTTTTATAATATAAGTATACATCCAAATATGAAAATATCTAAAAATAATATGTAAAAATATTAAAAATCAGTTTTTATAATATATAAGAAATGTCTTTGTTATTGAT